>NW_015151656.1:97543-119247 GCF_000732505.1 Cyprinodon variegatus
GACTTATTTATGCTAATTAATCTCCCATGTTTGGTTTCCTCCAACCATATTTAAACATGTATCTGGCAGTCTTCTAATTCGGGCAGATGTAACTTTGTAAACTTTCTTGTTCTTCATTGTATTAGAAAAAAAGATTTTGGTCATCTGTGTTTTGCAGCTCTGTTAAATTACCAGCAATAATCAAAGCCGTCAATAATCCAAACCCTTTTTTTTTCATTGGTCTCACTACTTTTCTGTGTTTTATTCACCAGAATTGTATCAGAGCAGCGGCTGGTTGAAGCTGTGTTCTGTTCTCTCTGAGGTTGAACTTCTTATTCGAGGATCAATGGGATCAATGTGCTCAATCTAATGGTTTTAATTTCACTCTAGTGTCTGAGTCTCTGTGTTTTATAGACACTGCATCAGTGAAGGGGGCATCTGTGCCGCTTCTAAAAGTAGAGAATGTAAAGATTAATGTGCTCGCTGTTTTCTCATACATATTTAAACTTCTGTGTCTCTACTGACCGCGAGGGGTATCTATGTTTTATTTAACTATCACAAAGTACATTAACACCATAAAACACAAGAAATCTTCTTAAATGTAACTATTTCAAATGTGGTGGATTTTGTAAAGCGACTGTTAGTGGAGCATGTTGCTGCTTTGTGGGGGAAATCTCATGAATACATATAATATGTAAAAACATCTCAGGTGTGGGAAACAGAGCTTATATAAAAGCTTTTTACTGTTACTAGTTCTTTCATCCATTCTCAGAAACAGCATGTTTATCTGCAAAAGAAAGGCAGCAATTCAGAACCCCCATCTGCATGTGTGCATGTTTGGAGGCTTTCAGGGCTTATAAACCTCTGTGTGTGTTTCCAACAGAGCAGCAGTCAGACCACATCTTCACAGTGTGACACCACAATCCACAGGAGGGTATCTGTCAACATTTCGCAAACACACACAAAATATGCATTGGCAAAAAAAATACACCTTCCAACACCTGATTGTAAAAGTTTGTTTTGATGTTTAACACCAGTCAAATTACTATGATATATCTTATGGAGTTATCATATCAAAAAGCAAGAGTTTATCAAGATGATGAAACTGAATGTAAATGCATGGAATTAATTCCGTTAAACAGTTATGGTCCTTTTTTTATTTATTTTTTTAACTTTATTCTACAATTCTTTAATAAAAAGTTAAATGAAAGTTAATATATCAAGAGGATTTAGAAATAGAATGATCAAATTACAAATTAATAAAAAGTTCATGTGCAATGCCATATTCTACTCTCTGGTCTGGGGACAAACCCAGAGAAAACCAGGTTGTTCTGCTTTTAGTTTAAAGTTTCACACTCTAAACGAGGGAATTATATAAATAAATTAGCACAGACAATAAAATAGATATTCAAGGAAAGGCTTTCTCTTTGGCACTTAGTTTATTCCTTTCATCGTTATAGTTAAGGATTAGCTTATCAGCATCCACCATATTTTCACTTCATCACATTGTGAGGAGCAACAAACTTGACTTTTTAAATGTAAATTCTTATCGGTTCGTATTTTATTAAAACATTTTTTTGCATTGAATCAACAAGGGTGCCTGCCTTATTTTTTCACTGAGATGCTGTTATGATTTACTAGGAAGACAGCTGAGTATTAATGTCATCCTTGTAAAAGGGAATGTATCCCTTAATGAAATACTTTTAATGAAAAATTGTATGAGGCTAAAATTGTACAGGAACATTTTTTTAAACGTATACACACTATAGAACTATACACTATAGTCTCCTGGGAATCCAAGTCAACTCTTTTAGTTATAAAGTTCTACCCTAAACAGAACTATAAGGTTTAAATTTAAGCAGATAACATCTACCCTATTCCGAAGATGTATTCAGGGTAAGTGCTGGATGTGAAACTTCCTGACAGTCATCTCATGTTTGCAGAGCAAGCTCAGCTCTGGATTCCTCCTACCCTGCATACTCATCTGCATGCTGACGTGGTCCTAAACGCCCTTATTTGGACCCAAGGTTAGCTCTCTGACATTTCCAGCTGATTAAGAATTTGGCTGGGCCGCGACCTTTGCGTAGCGTGAATGTGGCTGTCATTGCATTTGTGCCTCCATTATCATGCAGTCACATCTAATCTCACCTGGAGCTGCATGCTGTCCAGCTGGATGAGACCTCTCGGTGCATGTGTTGATCGTCTGAATACAGCTCAGAAGGAGACGGGGCTGAGGGCGAGGCATTCAGGTGAGGCTGAATCAAATCAATGTCATTAGAGAGAATGGATTCATTATTTCTGGCTGAATTACGCCCCAATCGTGCTTCTGTTTAATAAGCTAAATGAGATGAGGAGGAAATAGGTGCTGATCCTGTAACATTTACCTCCTACAGCTACAGGAAGGACTCACATTCTGCAGTTAGGCTATTAAACATGAGTGAGACTAAAAGGAACAAGGTCACTGAATGAAAAGACAGAAGTTAAAATTAATATGAAAAAAACATTTATGGTCTACAGTTAAAATATTGTACATTGTTTTCAAATAACATCTTTTTTTTCTTTTTTTAAAGTTCTGAAGTCTGCATGACAGCAGTGATTTAAATCCTAAGCTTATTGTGTAGAATATAAGCAAAACACAAAATGAAAAGGTCTTGAAGCGATTTTGTAATTTGTGGGAGTATTTGTGAAGAGTGCTTAAAACAAGAGCAAAGCTCAAAACAAAAATCAAGCTTGCATCTAGAGCATCATGCACTCTGGGATTTTCTTGATTTCAGTCCACTTGATGATTGAGAGTAAACAAATAGAAATCAGAAATCTTTTTTTGTTCTCAGTAATAATACCTTTATCTACGCAACTTGAAATATGTTTGAAGTCAATTATTTTAAGATCAGTTCTTAAAATGTATGATGTCTATTTTTATTTACTCACATCGATTTTTATACATCCGGCTTTTATTGTACATACACCTGCATGTCTTTAAGGGTATTTCTATGTGAGGCGTGAAGCTCTACAGTGGGAGAGGGACTTTTGGTAAATTTTTTTTTTTTTCTTCATATCTTTAACTCAGGCAGATGAGTCAGATGGGTCCATACTGTAAATATATATATTTTTTCTATTTTTTTTAGCAGATATTTAATCGGATTGGGGTGTCAATTTAACCTTGTTTTTTACTAACATTTCACCTTTGAGTATTTTGCATCTTTCAAGCTGTTCACCATGAAGAAAAACATCCCAGCATCATGGAAATATTTAAGATTCAAGCTTTCCTTGCCTAGACTTCGACAGGAAGACAGCAACATGTCTTTGTAGGTTTTCAGCTCTGTGATATTGGTTTTTTTTTTTTTTTTTTTGGGATGACTAAAACTGCTTTTAACCCTCTCCAAAACTTTATGGTTTGCTACACTAGCTAGGGCATATTTAGCTTGCAACATCAGGCCTACACATTCAATGTTTAGTACTACATTTTGTCAGTATTGTCTGATGGTTTGAAAATGTTGTATCAATGCCTCATTGGTTTTAGGGGGATATAAGTGTCTACACTGCCTGCAATAATGAACAAAAACATTTCACTATATTTTACTTGTGTTGCAGCTGGCCAATAGGGGGTGCTAGGGCGCTGCCTACCTACCCGTGACCCTATATCATTATGTATTTTTTAGATGTGCAAGAAAAATATTTAATCTTTAAAGTCGTAGGGAAATGGCTGTTCTAACCGGTGCAACCGAATTTACACGAGTGAATAAAGTGAATGTGATTGGTCGTTTATCAAGGAGCAGAAGGTTCGCAAGCAACTTCAGTTGTAGTCGGTGTCTCGGAAGCATCTTGCTAACCAGTTAGCAACTTTGTGCAAGTAGGTTCCCAATGGGAAATTCCATTGAGACCAAGTAACACTAAATTGGGTGACTTAAAACAACACTGTCAAGGAACGCTATGGACAGCGGAAACATGCAAGAGGAGGAGAGTTTTGTGTCGGAGGTCGTGGATGAGTCTCTCCGTCATAAATTTTTTATTTAGAGGAGGAAAGCAGGGACGAAGTTGTTGTGGAAGAGGACGCCACGGCGGCAGAAGCTTGGTTTGGTGTAGAAGGCTTAAAGCCGTACATGTTTGAGCCCTTGCCTCACAACGCTGCCAGTTCTGTTGGCTCTATGCCTGCCAAAGACACAGATGTCCATCCAGGTGAACACTGGGACGGAACTCAATGGAAAAGTAAATGATTCTTATTGCTTATTTCAACCGCGATATATGAATAAAGATGCTATGACCAAAAAAATTTGACTGACAGAGGACCGTTGATATATGACACGGCCCGAATTTAGGCGTACAAGCTGATGTATAACTAACTGGCCTGCATAAGATAACAAAAAAAACCCCAGAGATTTTAAGACAGCATTTTTTTTTTTATAGAAATGTAAACATTTTGGGACAATATAGTCTGAAAAAAAGCACATATATATATTTTTTTTTAAGCCAAAATGATTTGACATTTAAATATGACTTCCCTACAACTTTATTGACTAGTAAAGCATCATTCCATTTTCCCTGATAATTCCGCCCTTGGGTGCAAGAATCTTGGGTGCCCATAGACTCTCGGTGAAAGTTGTACATGCGCACTAGCTCCTCTCTGCAAAACAGAAGAATAGTAGAGCTTGGGACACAGCTAAGCTGCGACCTGAAGTGACAGGAAGTGTATTTGCTCATCACCCCAGCGGAGACGTTTTGGTGTGATTGACAGGTCGAGCTGCAGGAGTAGGAGAAGCATTGGAGAGAGAGAAAGAGAGAGAGAGAAAGAGAGAGAGAGAGATGGCATAAGAAACGTCCTTTTTCAAGACCTGGTTTAGAAAGAAGGCTTGGCTAACTGCATTTAGCAAGGCTAACACTTAATTCTGCTTTCCCTGTCTCCTTTTTCAAACGTGAAGATCTGACACAGCATGGATAGAGACAGCTAGGACTGATTTAAAGCACTTTTTAGAAAAGGCAAAGAAGAATGAACAATCTGGGATTCACATGGAAAATAATATAGTATAGTAAACTTTTTCTAGATGTTTGTTCATTTGCATAGCTGCTCTTAAATAAACACATTCTCAGAAAATAAATAGTTTTTATATATTAGAAATATAATATACTAATAGCTTCTCCATTATTAAAATGGTATATTAATTCTTTGGATTTGTGACACAATATTGAACCATGCGAAACACAGATTTGACTTCACAAAGCCTCAGAAGGGTAAAATTTATGTACATAAGTAAACCTGTACATGAAATTAAGTGAAATTAGGTGTTTTTATAATGTTTCTTGCTGTTGGCATTAATATAAATGGGATAATTCGGTATACATTTGATTGGTTTTTTGTATACATCTATTTTGAATTTATAGCTCTACCTGGTGAAAAATCCACCAGCTACCACTGCTCCACTCTGCATGGTCTCTTCAAGCTATAGATAAAATGTTAAGATTCAGTTTACTGTGTGATCTGCAAAAATATCTACTACATCAGATTCTTGCTTGGAGATATGTTAGAATCTTTGTTAAACTCCCTTAGAAATATTTCTCCACAATTCAAACTCTCGTCAGAGTCATTTTAGCACAATCTTAAGAATCTTTGTCTGTTAAGAGACAACCACTATAATGAAGATGATACAAAGACAGAAGATGCATTAGGATATTCCCTATGGGTTTGTTCATCATTGTTTAATGACCTATTTCCTGTGTTTTTATTTCAGTTTTCAGTGTCACCTAATCTATCACATATCATTACCCAAGAATCATGCCTGTTATAAACAAACTTTCATCTGTAACTGAACAACATTTGAAGTTGTTTCCAGGGAGTCTTCAGACCTGCCAAACAATGTTTCTGACATCAGTTATTGAGATCCCTCCAGCAGCTCCAAGGACCAAATCTGTCCTAATGATCAGAGTGATGAGTGAGATTTCTGTCAGTCTGGGGCTAAGGAAGCGAAACATGCAAATACATTCTGGATAATGATGCAGGGCTCCTGAAGGCGAATCAGGGAAATAATGTACACTCATCTTCTAACTGAACTGTCTCCCACTGGGCCAATCAGAGCAATCTGCAGAATGCTGGAGCAGAGTGATGCTGTACATCGTTTCCTCGAGTTTCATCCATGTTTAATTAGCTGGTGGAGCTTTTGCAGTATGCAGGAGGCTCAGATGGTATGAGTAAAAAGAGAAACAGCGGAAATACAAACACCGGGCTCAAACCAAAGCCATGGTATTGATCACATTCGGTGTTGACATTTCAGCTGGAAGATTCAGTGAATCCTCGTCACTTTTCCTGAAAACACTCAGAAATAAATCCCACCGCTGCAGAGCTCTGCTTCCTCTGTGAGCTCACTTTCATCTGTGCACCTTATTTTACTAAGAGACGGAGGCAGCTGGCTCACAGAGGAGGAGGAGGATGCAGAGCAGACAGAAAACTGAGAGGAAGTGCAGGGGAAAAAAACAAGAGCAAATCTCAGCATAAAAAAATAAATTTAATCCTGAAGTGGCATGCAACATCACTCCACTGCCCGAAAAGTGAACCCCACATATTAGGGTGGATTTTGGATAACTGGCATGAAATATTTTTTAGCTCATCAGTTGTATATTTAATTATTTCTGATTAAATATCAAAATAAAAAGAGAAGTTATTTCATCACTGCTAAGTTATACTTTATTCAGCGTGAAAACAGAACACAGATCTACTCTCTTTACTGCGGTGCATCAACTTTTAGGAGCAAAAATACATTTTGAAAATCTAGTCTGTTATCAGACTATTTTTGAATTTTTACGGAATGACTATGACCTGGATGACTGAGAACCTTCATCAGCGTTATCAGAAAAGATTACATTGAATAAGTTCATCATAGTAAAATTTGCACATGACTGTTAAAATATCCACTGAATTCAACTTTATTAGTTTACTTCCTATTTTGTCTACAGAATTGTCTTTTAAAACAAAAAATATATCTGGTTCTGCTGCAAAAAAAAATTGATAAAACAAAAAGGTTCAAAATGAGTTGAGAATTGAGGGTTATTAAAATGTTAATAATTTACCTGCTTGCTTTGAATGAGATGATGTTTGTGTGATAGTAATGATGTTAACACGCATCTGTTCATTGTCCTCAACCTGTAAGTAACAATCTAACACCTTCTGGAAGATCCCAAGATACTTATAGGCCAAAATATGTATATAGTCCATGCAGTGTTTTTTGTCTACTCCATAGTCTTTTGTTTGGCCTAAAGTCTCCTACTAGTGCCTACTAAATCTCCAAACAGTATGATTTAGTTTTCACTGCTTTTGATATCAAAAATAAGCTTTACTCCTCTTCTTATTGCTATAGCTGACCCAGCAAACATATAAAGGAAGCTAATTTCGACAGCTTTTATCTAAGTTAACCTCCCTATGGTTGAGTTTGAATTATCGCTAGGAGTGAAGGAATTCCTGTCATTTTTCAGTTGATAACCATTGCTTCAAAGGTTAGAGGTGCAAAACTCACAGAAAGGGGGAAAAAAATTATGTATCAAAGCTGAGTACCTAATCTACAGGCCAATAAAGGAAGTGAGGTAATAAAATATTAAAGGTCCCATATAATTAAAAATTCAGGTAATAGACATTTTATAACAGTGACGTGTGTATTTAAACCTGTGTATGAGGTTCAGAAGTGAAAAACCCTTTCACCTCTATCAATTCCTTTCTCCACCTCTTATCGGGTGACAACCTATAAGAAGACGGAGGCGCAGAAAGCCAGAAGAGAGAGGAATTTCCCTGGACAAACCACAAAAACTTGCTATAGGGGCCTCATTGTTAATATTTTTTTTATTTTCAAATGTAGAGTAATATGGAACCTTTTAAGATACCCTTCTTGAAATGATGAACATGTCTTACTTCTTCTGTATTTTCATCACACGTTTTTACATAATTTTTACATAATCCAAAGTTCTGACAGGCATTTAAACTGCTCCTTTGGATGTTCAATACTTCCTAGAGATGATGTACTGATTAGTCACTGATAAGTTAGAGGAAAAAACAAAAAACAAAAATAAAAATAAAACATTTAGTTCTCTTTGAAAAGTAAAGAGTTTAATCAATGCATAACTTATCTTTATCAAAAAAATCTGATAACCATGTGTTTTCTATTTGAAAAATTATGCACAATTTTGTGTTTGTGTCACCTAAATCCAAATAAAGAATTTCGCCGTTTTTGCCTGTACTAAAACAAAATGTGGCCAACCTTTAAGCTGTATGAAAATGTTGGAAAGGAACTTTTCTCATCTGGAAATGTTTTGAAAATGTCATCGGGTTCCACACATGGAGAAAATCATTTTAAAAGTTTTACTTTCCTTAGTTTTACCCCTTTAGTAATCAATTTCTGCTATTAAAAAGATGAATATGCTTTGTCTGATACACCTTTCACTTAAACCTTCTGTGTGAAATCATTCATGATTCAGACTGTCTCATCAAAGTGTCTTTGTTTGGAGTCCTATAACCATAAAGAAGACTGATGAGACAACCTGAACTCTGCTGTGAAAGGCAGAACGCCGTCTGTCAGCTTGTCTCTGCGCGTCCGCGGCTAAAAAGCCTCAGATTAATAATTCAGACTGGTTTCAGTCTCATCAGGTCAGCAGGTCATTTCCTCCAGGGAAACATTGGATTGTTATCAGCAGAGATGAGGTTACAGTTTGGGCTGAAAGAGGGGAGAAAGCTCTCACAAAGAGAGACGTCTGCTGTCCTTGTGGTGAAGACAGAGTAAATCTGAAGCTGTCGGGATGACAACAGGATCAGTATCAGTTAGACATGGACATCAATGTCTGCTCAATGAGTTTGACATTGGAAGTCTGAGATGGTTAGATATATCATGTCTGACAGTCGGATGACCTGTAGACAATTCATTCCTCTCCGATTTAAATGCGAGTTGATGGTTTTGAAGAATAAAGTAAGGCCACATCCAAACAAAGGAGAATAAGGGTTCCATGCAGAAAAAAACTTAAGCTTAAAAAAAGGAAACTACCTAAAGTTGGAGAAGCTATAAAAATTTATTATATTTCTTGCCATTACGGTGGGTGGCGTTCTAGGACTGCTATACAGATAAAGAAGGTAGAATCAGGAAGGAAAATTAGCTTGAAAATAATGAGCGCCAAAGAAGCAGCAAGCGGTACATGTAAGATCTACAATGAATTCATAGGTTTCTAAAATACAGATTCTAAAATATTTGGCTCACAGAAGAAAGCCAGTGTGAAGCCAATTATGCAAATAGTGGTAACTTCAAACATATGGGAGCTGTTTTCAAATGTGGTTTGTTTTGCAGTGGTTTCGTAGTGATAGTGACCCCAAGCCGACCAAGACGTTTGTCCAATAAAGTCAAACCCATATTTGTTGGAACGGTGCCTAAAGTCAGTCTGATCAACTATTCTAAAAGATACTGTAAAATTCAGTGTTCCGTTTGCTTTTACAAATGCTATGATGCAAAAAAATCTGACTCTTAATACCTATTCAAAAGTCTCAAGGAGAAATATGGCTCTAAATCTTTCGGGTGTTTCATCATCTTCATTATTGTCTCCCTAATGCATTAGTTCATGTAGAGTGGGGTCAGGACTTAGAATATAACTAAAAATTATATTTGCGTTCAAAAGTGCTCCAACAAGAACGGCACTGTGCTGAGCACTTTTGTCCATTACAGTATCAGTTTCCTAGGATGGACACACGACCTGTCTAGGGCAAATCCTGCCTTTTGTTCATAGACTGCTGGAAATAAGCACCAGACCCCTTTCAATCTGACGGACAATTTGGCTGGATGGGTGGGTAGCAGTAAGCGGTGAAATTACTGGCAAGCACCATTTGCTATGGTTATGTTCTTAATATTTACTTTGACTGCAAAATGAGTGTTTCTGTATCCAGGTTATGATGTAAAGAGGTAAATATGATTTTAAATCTGGAGATGGAAAATGAAGGACAGTGAAGGAACAGGCAGAAACCCCAGCAAAGAACCTGATTATTTTTGTTCAGTTAAATCACATATTTTTATTATTAATCCTAAATAATCTAAACTACTTGAAAAGGAAGCTGTGATCAGTTTTGCTAAATAAGAATGTATTAATAGTTTATGCTGACTATTTTAGCGTCTTTTTATACAAAAATGTTCTGATGGTGTAGTTATTTTCAGATATAAAATACAGTGAAATAGAATTAATCATTTTAAGACAAAAATACTCCTTCAATGTTAACATGTAAGCCATAATCACTTTAAGGCAAGTGGAAAATTTAATTTGCTCTTTTAACACACCCCTAAATATTCAAATTCATAAATTTAATTTTTTATTTAAATTAGGTGTTTTATTGTGTTGTAAGATTCCACTCTTAGTCTTAAGAAAGAAGCATGTATCACTTTTTCTAAGTGAAAATCATATTGTTCTGCTGCTTTATCATATAATACAAGTTAAAATGGACCTAATTTGTTTTTTTCAGTGTAGATTTATAAGGAATTTCCCCCTATTTAATGTAAAAGTAACCCAAAAATATAGAGGAAGTCATAAAAATTAGATCAAAATAAGATAAATAAAAATTATTTTAAGGTTTTGAAATTCTTTGTATTTCTTTTTGCCCAAAGCATGCAATGCTGCTCAACACTGCAGCTCTCCTGCCTGAGACATTTTTAATTTTATGTTTAATGAACAATTTTACAGTAGATAATGTGCATTTAACCAACCATCTTTAGCCAAAGCCGAAGTAGAAAAATGGCCAAATTTTTCTCACTTCATTTTTTAACTACAACAAACATTAATGCCATTCCAGACCAAATTTCTTTATGTACCTCCTGCCTCATATTGCCATCACCGAGAAAAAAAGAAACCTGGTATATTCTCATGGTTTGAGTTTCAGAAGTTTGTCAAATTGAGTGAAAACTTTGTGATGTATCCTAATAAAGAACTGTTGTGCATACCTAAATTTAGTTTAGAGGTGAACGATTTTCTCCCTGTCTTTCTTAAATAATTCTTTTGAAAATCCTGTCAGAAAAAATGTTTTCTTGTTTTTTTTTTATCTGTTTTTGGCTAAATGTCCCCAAACATTAACGTGACAGTGACTGATGCTCGTTAGCAGAATGTTCATTATCGGAGCACATGAATCTGTTTTGCATCTGCTCCAAATAAATCACAGCTTGCCTCTTTACACCGCCGTGTTGTGATTCATATCATCTCCCATAATCATAATTCATTCTGTCACTATAATTAGTTAACAGTGTTTAATCACATGTAAAATTGATCCCAGGATAAGTAATGTTTCTGGAAATCTCCTCCCAACTGCGATTGTGTTGTCCACTCATCTGTAACACTGACGTGCTAATGACAGCACTCACGTAGTGGTTTTGGAAGCCAATAAGCCGTCTGGCTAAGAAATATCCTCATGTTCTAGTAAAACTACATGTCCAGGCCAGTTCCTGATCAATAATTCCCTTTGCCTGATGCCATGTAGTTCCTAGGAAAACAACAGTGGAAGCTAGCAAGGCTCAGAAAGATTCAGACGTGTCATTTCTGCAGGACAGATTCTCCCACAACGGACTCAGATTCCTTCTGGCTCTCTGTTTTTACTTTGCTCTCCTCTTTTCATCCATTTTTTTTCTGTTTCAGTATAAAATATCACTCTAATTAATTATTCTTGGAAGACGTTTATGATGACAACCTAACCCCTGAAGCGTTGCAGGCTTTTGACACGTTGTTTCTCTGATTTCACACTAATCTAATTTTATAGTTAAATTCATGAGGTACAATATTTAGAGGTTATGTTATGTTTCAATCACCCAGTCAGTGTCAATGTTATGGTCAAATTCTCTACGAACCGTTTTGTTTTAGAGCTTGGTATTAAAGGTTTTTGTGCAAAATACATGTCTGATTTAATGTCGGTTTATTTTAATTTGTGTAGATTAGTATGGCAATTTCCTATTGGCTCATTCAATGCTTCTTTCTTTCTTTTTTTAACGTTCTGCTAACATCTCTGTCGACATAGAGAGTATGTCAATATCATCAATTCGACTTGATGAAGTTCAGATACTTTTGAGTTTCTGTTTGAATGCAAAACAATATCTGAAATCTTGATTAAAAAGAAGCTCCCTCCATTTTATTTAAAGTTTGGTTAGTTTCAAAACATTAGTTTAAACTATATTGAATTCAACAAATTAAATTTATCAAAATGATAAGCTAAACATATCTGGAACTTTGTAGATACCCAATAATAATTGCATTCAGAAATTAAATATATACTAATATTGGACGTGACTGAAAGGAGGGAAAACTGTAACAGTGTAAAAGGAAAAGAAATTTGTATTTTGATCACAGGCCTCATAGGGATGAATACCGAGTCGAATTTTTCTAGAGCTGTGATCTTTGAATTAAACAGAACCAAGAGTTGGAAACAGCAAGGTAATGGTTTAACTTTTCAAACCTTGAAGTCAGGCATTTTGTGACTCCTCAACAAGGAACAGCAGCAGCAATCGATTTAGTGGGGTATGAAAGATTAAATTATATTTTTTTTCTTTAGAGTCAGAGAGTAATGTTGATATGTTTATCGTCAGCATATATATAAAAGTTGAGACCATGTTGGGAGATAGTAAGAACACGATAAAACATGATAAAGAGTAGTGGATTGATTACACAGCCTTTAGCCTTCTGCAAATTAGCAGTACTTGCTTTTATCTAATTTTAAATGACAATTATGCTGTTAAATATGGAGCCTAGGCGGAAGTTCAACTGAATAAACTGATTACTTGCCTTCATCCACCTACGACACAGACAATCAGCTTTGAACCATACCTCCACGAAAGCCAATCAGCATCCAAAGTTCATCTTAGAAGGCCTCCGATCCGCAACGCGTCTGCTACCTAGTGCGCAGGCGGTTGTTACGCTGTGTGACTTCATTCAGATGACCCCGTTTCAACCCACCTCCAGTCCCTCCACCATCGTAGCTAAAACTTCAGAGTTTTATTACTCTCGGGCTCGTACTGCATTCCAAGTCTCATTTCAACCGGTCTGGCAGAAGACCGCCATGTTGAGCCTGGTTCTGCCAGAGGTTTCTTCCCAATGGGGAGTTGTGAGTTTTTCCTCTCCACTGTTTCTTCATGCTTGCTCATCATAGACGGGTTTCCTCAACCTGTGTTATCCAAACAAGACCTCCATCTTCCAAGTCCCTGAGTGAAGCTCCAGTATCAGCTCAAGCAGTCCACTGTATCTCCCCATAAAGCTCAGCATACCGTCTCGCCAATCAGCAGTCTACAGACTGACCAACTTCATCTATCTCCACTCCACCATCAGTTTCAGGCCTTGGGGTGACAGCACTGTTCTTTACACTGTTCTTTACACTGTTCTTTCAATCACAATTCAGAGCAATGTTTCCTGCCGAGGTCTAAGCGTCAGAGACTAAGGAGTTGTATCAATAAATTTCTTCTAATTGTATTTTCTCTTCCTGTGTTTTTCAGATTGAAATGCTATAACTAAATGTGAGAGAGTAAAAGAAAAATGTTAGAAGAGTTACTATTTCTTAAATACAATTTCCTTTACATTCCTGACATGGATATAAGATAAAAAAAAATATCTCATTTGCCAAACGAAATATCTTTACTTTCATCACAGCATCCTTACAGGCTGGAAAAAAAATATTTTTTATTTGCCAAAGTGATGTTGTCTATTCAAGTTCCTCACTAAAATTCAGTCACGACTATTTCAAAGTTCATGCAGGGATTTACAGCACCTATAAACACTTAGTGAGCTATATAACTGGGTCTTATCTTAAAACGGAAGTTTAGGTTGAGCTTATGTGATTAAATCATTAGCAGACAGATATATAATGCTAGGGGCGTGTCTATCACACCATGCAGTACAGACACACATAGAAAGATCAGACTGGTGTTATTTTTCTTCTGACTTCATGCTGTTATTTCCCCATCAGTAGGAAGTCAGAAGCAGCCACCAACCTGAATGATTATTTATTTACTGCATATATTATGGATAAAGACCAGAGTCAGTATGGAGCATAAATATTCTCCTGGATTGGGGCTTGGACCAGGAGGAAATACTGCATCCACAGCCAAACATTTTCCTTTAACAACTGTAGGTTGTTTGGTAAATTTTAATAAATTAGAACTGTATTGTGAATGTTCCCTAGAGTTTCTCTTACTGTTGGTTTCTCCGTAGTGTTTCTGTGCCTGTAACATCATCAATGACCCTTCACACCCCCACCATGGACTGTTCTCCCTGCTGCCCTCTGGGAAGAGGCTTTGCAGGCCCAGCAGGTTCAGCGTCAGCTTTTTCCCCACTGCCATCAGTGTTGAGTAGTTGAAACTCTAATCTAGACTCTGCATCACACTTTAAAACATATTATTTCCACTACCAACGTTGCAGATTTTTTTATTAATCCCTTTAAATAGAACACAACTCAATGTTCTACTGCATTTTGCACCATATTTATTTATTTTGCACCGCTCTGAAGCTTCCATATCAATGCATTTTGCACCATGACTTAAACTTTGTTATAATTTTCTCCTACACTATTTATATTCTGATCACTGCTGCACTTTATAAAAGGTTATGTTTATCTCACTGTTGTGAGCTGCTCATTATCTGTATGAAAGCTGTATGCATCGACATGTTTTATATAACCTCTGTGTATACAAAAGTACAATAAAGTTTGTCTAAGTACAACGACCTTTAAGGGGTACCGATGTTGGTGTATTATAAGAAGAATTACATGCAGGTGGTTTGTGTTTACAGATCATAGAGCGTTAAATGTTATTTCTATTGACAATGAAAGTGGAAACAGGCAGGGAATATTAAGAGGAAGTCCACAAAGCAAATTGTTACTGTCATCTTAAAAAATAAAAATAAAACTTGCTGGCTTGTCGGTGCAGTGCATGGATTCCCCATAGAGTTCTCACGTGTAGCAAAGGGTTGGGACTGCTGGATTTGGCATGGTCCAAAAAACAACAAGGTTGGCTGGACAGACACCTAAACCTGTCAAGGATGTCAGCGCTACCAGCTCCACTACTTGGCTGAGAAGATGAATGGGATGTGAGCCTCCAGGTGAGCTCCTCTGCGTGTTCAGATCCATCCAGTTCATTCTAACAGTCTTTGTTCAAAGTTCATTTAAATGCTAATTTGGCCCTAAGAAACAGGAACATGCAGGGTTCTTAAATGAGGAGCTTTGGTCTCAGTCATATCCATCAGTCACTAATTGAAGCTCAGTACAAAAATATTCCCTCTGATTGCCTGCCTTTTATCTTGCATAGACTACTAGTAGAAGCAAGTCTCTCTTCTTGCAAATTAGGTCTTGGCAATTCATATTTTTCAATGATTAATCACATTTTCTGTTTATGAAGATAATGCTTATTCAAAATCTGGATTTTTTTTTTTCACCTATGGAGTCCTTGGGCTCCCAAAGCTCAGAGTGACATATGCTCATCACATTTTATTTTAAGATGTTTACTTAAACAGTAACTGATAAAATAACTTGCTAAATAATAACACTGGCTGAAATCATTTAATGTGCTATATTTTCAATTTTAGCTGTAAACCCTGACTACTAGAGCATGTTTCACACCTTAAATTTGGCTGCCCTTTTTAATTAAGGTCACCTCTGAAAGAGGATGTTTAAAATAAAACCTATTTATTAAAAGTGGTGTATTTTTTAGTTTTAATTAGGAAGCTTAAGGGAGGAAAAAAAAAAGATTTATTGGATTTGGTTGGAAAGAAAAAATCAGTTTGGATTTTTAAGCACTATCACCAACCCTTACTGTAAATTCAAACATATTAGTTACCCAAGAACTTTAAGTGGAGGATTGTGGAAATATCTAAGAACCATCAACTATTTGTGCTTAATATGCTGCGATCAGTCAGGGATGTGAACTCATTAATAATCAGTCAGAATCCACTGCCTCAAACAGCACAGCCTTAAATACATGACTATGAGATCAAAAACTCATCTGACCGAATTTTAGTGATCAGATTTCAACAATATATTTCTTTTAAAACACAAAACATTTCAAATTAAGAGATGATGCCCTAATGGATCCGACACATATCAAGTACAGGTTGTTGCACAGAAAATTTTGTGAAGGATGACACATAGAACACGTAATGTAGTTAGTGTAAGAACAGCAACAGCCTAACCACTTTTAACCACCTCCTCTGCTACTAACAAGGGCATCAGAGGATTTTGATTGCAGAGATTGCAGAAGGAATATAGGAGAGAATGAAGAAAGCTGGGCCAAAACATAAATTCTCAGGTCACTTAAGTAGTTTAGCATTAGAAGTGGTGAGCTAGTTGAACACCAGGGAATGAGCTCAAAAATCAGGCAACAAAAATAAGTTTAAGAGGCTAAACACAAGAGGGATGAACTAACAACTTCCCTTATATAATTTCCCTCTGTATCCTTGGTTTTTTAATCTTAGAGAAAAAAAATATCTAAATCCGAAAATAGTTCTGAAATTGGTCTTTTTTGTGTGTGTTATTGTACTAATGGGATTGTAGTAGATAAGAAACAGACTATAAGGAAAGTCTAGGAAAAGGTAAGATCTATTCATGAAGATGAGATCTGGTAAGCTTTATAAAACTTTCCGACAACATTGCAGCATTCTGCACTACAGACTGCATTACAAACTGGTCAATCACAACATTCGACCAATAAACATGGAAGTTCTGCAACTGATTGTAATCAACTCTACTTCAAATTCAGTATTCCTGTGATTGCGCATATATGACAATAAGTTATCTCAGTATCATTTTACTACTTTCACATGCAAAAGTTAAACTATGGAGACCTAATAAACCTATGCAGTATACTGAAGCCTTATTATTTCCTTGCATTCCAACCAACATTAAAATGTTAAAGAAAACTTTCAGCTGTAGTTTTCCTGTCCTTGACCAGAACCACAACATGCACAGCGAGCCCCTCTGGCTGTGCTGGATTATTAATGGAACAGAAAGAAAGAATCCCAAGGACTTGTTGAGAAAAAAATTCTAACAATTCCACACAGTTTCATTGAAATACTTTTAGCTGAGGTGTCTGAGCTGCAAAGCCGCTCAGAGGGAGGAATCATTTATTTTTGGATGTCCTGTGAAAAGAAACACCTCCTTCAATGAAACAAAACTCTGAACCCCACCTCAGGGTGGGTATAATCTCGCAGCATTTTAATAGCTCACAGATGGGACATATTCATCGTGCTGCTCTGTAAATCCACACTTTTTTAAACTATGGCTTGAAAACAACAGCCACTAAAATGGAAACTTTAAAATGGAATGTTCTTAAGGTTACAATGTTGGATGGTAATGATAAAACTCAACAAAGCTGGAAAGCAGGATAAAACCATTGGACTAGATGTGAAATACAGCTGGAATGGATCTCTGAATGATGAAAGTTGGTCTGAATATAAATGCAATGAGCTGTTTAACATATCAGAGCAGTCATGCAGAAAGATATACGTTTCATAAAAGAACCGGAACACAGCAGTGTCTCAGAGAACAGAGCATAAATATCCTAGTGCCAGTTTTCTTTTCTGTTAAAAATGTTGTCATTTGTTGATCACCAACTGTGACTCACAAAGAAACAGCAAACCATAAACAGAGCTTGGTTATTTTTTGTAAAAGCTAGGAAATCCTATATGCCAGTTTTAGATTTTTGTTATATTATCATGTTTTGTAGGCAGTGAGCAGGACCAAAATGCATACAGAAACGTGGTAGGAGCATGGTGCATATTTAATAATTAAGACAAAATTCTTATAGAGCTTGCAAAAAGAGAATAGGACATAGAGCACGAGCAGAGTAAGACATGGAACAGGTGAGCAAATCAGGGGAATGTAGAGCAGCTGGGAGAGGAGGGTGCTGAGCAGGGGAATTAGCTGCAGGAATCCAGTTAACGCAGAGGGACCTAAATTAGAGACAAAGGAAGACACAACACACAGGACAATACAGTATTCCTGTGGGTACAGAAAGTTTACTCATCCTGAACTCTTATGCCTTTTAAAGCAGGAGGATTCTATGGCTTGTAAAGCAAGCTTAAAATGTTTTCCCGGTTTTTAAACCCAGAGATAATTTCAGAAGGATTCACATTTATTTGACGTGAGTTTTCACTGTTAGGATGTCTTATTAGTTTAAGACAAAGAGTTTCTGGTTTTAGAACTCTCAAAATTGATCTCATTTCCCACTTTCATGAGCTTATGCTTCAAGGCTGAGAGGTTCAAAAGGAAACCTAGATATCCCTCTTTCCCAGCAACATTGTCCAGGTCCTCTTAAAAGATCCTAAGTTGTTCCTAGGCCAGAGGAGGGGTTAAATTGTCCCATTGTTTCCTCCTTTTAGGACTTACAAAGAAAATCTAGATCCTGAATCTCACTAAGTCCACAGAATATTACTGTCATTTCTGTTTTCAGAAGGAACTAGACCCTCAGACAGACAATATGTTCTATTTCAAGAGGAGTTGCCCCCAACCACCCCCGGTATAACCAAACATTTAGATTCATCTGCTTACACTTCGGCATTCGTCAACACGGACTAAATTAGATTAAATTATCGTCTTCGGACATTGGGAGAATCCAAGAAGACAATATTTTTGTGTGAAATGTCCCCTGTAAAAAATAGTTCCATCATCTTATTTTGAGTATATAATCATCTTATTTTAAAGAGCGAAAAGACAAATTCAATCTTATTCGCCTGCTAAAACTGAGGGCAAAAACACTTATTTTAAGAAGTTTGTAATTATTTTTAGATCTGCTTTTGCAATGGATTCCTTCCAAGCTATGAGAGCCCTGATAGTAACCCCCTGACTGACAGTTTCGAGGGACACATCCACATCATCTGTGGTTGCAGCCAGGATAAAACCATTGGACTAGATGTGTTGTATTGTACCATTCAGCTGTATGATGCACTTCTGCCTCTCTTTAGTCTGAAGAGGAAAGAAAAAAGCAGATTCCACAGCAAAACTGCTGAAACTGTTGATGTACTAATCAGTTAATTTCTCTTGCTACTCTGCACATGAACTCAGCTTCCACATCACTGAGTCACTGAGTTCTTCAAAGCAAACAGTTTGTGGGTGATGCACTTTGCAGTAACAGATGTGCAAAACCAGGATAGGCTACAAATAAAAATATTCAAAAGTTCTTCAACAAGTGAGTCTATCCTTCCATATCGTTTTTCTTTTTCTCTTCGACTTAGCAAGTTCAATGTTAGAGCATTTTATTTCTTTCACCTTTGCATTTGCTGTCTAAACAGTTGATTTTCAAAGTTGGAGTCGTGACAACATTGGGTCCTTGATCAACCAATATGGGGACTTGAAATCATACAGAAATTACCCCAAAATTCTGTGAACTGATATTCTTTTTCTTATTGGATACTTGTTATGATGCTTAACCACAGCAGCCAAATAAGTTGATTTTTTTACACCCAGAGCAGATAGTTATGGTTGAAAGGGGAGTGAGAAAAGCCGTCTTTGTTCATAGAGAGAAGCTACCACTAAACAGAGGGAGGATTGCGGTTTCAGAAAAACTGAGCAAATGTTTATTTGCCTCATGCTGAAGCCAGTTTTGTGATCATCATGATGCAGTTGACTAAGAATAATTATACAGCTGCAAGAAAATGTCCCCTTTTTCTCAGATTTAAACCTTGTTTTTATACAACCCTGTTTTACTGTGTTACATTTTTACAGGTGGTGCAGGTAACACGAATCATCAGCAAGCTTTCCTGTTAATCTGGAACCCCCACAACAATCTGCCTGATTGTACAGAAGCTGTAATACACATTCAGTCCAGCTAGTGGCCGTATTAAGAACTTACAATTGGTTTTCCTTTTACCTCCAGTGCTAACCTAACCTGGCATAAGCCTGATTCATATATAAATATAGTTCAATTTGAGTACCACACAGCATCAATCTAGAAAGGCTCCTGTTGAAAGGGTTTGGGAAAAAAAATGGACATTCAGTAAGTTTCTTTAAGTCGATTGGGTAAATCACCAAGTGGCACCTGCCTCCCATGTTCTGCTGTTACCCCGTCGGAGCAGTAGTGGCAGCTGTGACATATCACATTCTGGATTTGTATCACAACTACTGGTGTAACCTGATAAATCAAACTCGTGCAAAATCCAGTAAGTTAGAATGCGCAAACATCTTTCGCATCCCTAAAGACACAAATCAATTCTTTCTGCTTGTTTTTCAAATTAAATATAGAGGTTATTCCGGCTACATCTGGAGCATTCCTGTTTGTTTTGCTTGAGCCTACCACTTCTGGTTGCCATCATTCACATATTCATTGGTTCAAAACATATCTGTATTTGAAGCTAATGCATCTGTTGGCTTCTGGCAAGATACATTTAAGAGTTTGGGATTTCACAAATCTCGTGAAAGTTCATCTTGATTGCAAAGTAAGTGCCAACCAGCTATAAATAAATCCCTAACCTTAAAAAGTTGGACTATATACTATTTTTTTATCAACCTGCATCTGGCCACTGTTGCTTTTTAACCATACGGTCGTTTTAAAAGATCAACTACAAAGTAATTGTATAATGTATACTTCTTGATTCTTAAAGGAAAAGTGAAAAAGCTCCGATCATGACTCCTTCACTCTGGCAAAACTGTTTGTAAATAATATCTTCATTAACCAACAATGTCCAAACTTTCAAGCCAAACATTACATTCAGGCTCTTACAGTTTTTACCACATACAGTATAAACGGTTTAATATTTACTTTTAGTCACTAGAAGCAATTAAAAAAAGTAGTATATCCCCAAGTAACTGGCATGGTTTGTCTGCTCTCCCTTGGCATTGCCTGGTTAGCATAGCAGCCAAACTGGGCTATAAGAAGGACTCATCTACTCTATTTAAATACAATTATAGTCTTGATTAAATGACTACAAAGTAGAAATTTTAAGCTTAACATTTTAAATACTTTTAAGTGCTTTTTATTAATGGGTAATTCCTTATTTAACGGCTGCGGTTATCTGGACCTCATACTCGACACACCAACTGAGTAAGCAGTACACTGACTGCCTTTAAATCCAAGGGCTCTGCCACTTCAACACAGATTTAGAAGTAGGCTATTTCTTGACAAAACTGAGTAAACAGATGAAGTTTTGAGGTGTACATACACACTTGAAAAGAATCCTAAAAGCTATTCAATAACAAGAATAAGGTATGAACCCGATTTTTACACTAATTGGTAACTGAAGCCGTGGGTTTATTAGGTACTGTGGAAAGGCTGTGCATACTTCTGAAACAACGGGCCACATTTTCATATTCTTGTAAATTATTTTCAATTTTCTCTAATACCATGGACTCCTATGAATGGAGTCTCCTATGAGTATCAGATTAACCTAACATATTTAACTTTAGTTAATGATCCTCATAAACCTGATGCAGTTTGTAACCTAGGGTGCATGCCAGAGAAATGTAAATCTGTGAGATTATCACCCAAAAAGGACATATAAAGGTACGATTTCATCCATCCATCCATCCATCCATCCATATGAGGTGCCCCCAGGGACATAAATCAGAATTAACTTGCATATACACATATTAAATTACACTCTTCCATATAATATACTGAAAACCTCACACAAACACTAGTAAAAAGTAGTGTCACATAAACTAGTGAAAACATTTACCTCTTATATAATCTACTCAAAAGCTCTCATACAAAGACGGCCATGATCTTTTCTTACACTGGTGAAAAGCTTTACCTTTCATACACACTACTAGA
>NW_015151656.1:121550-124001 GCF_000732505.1 Cyprinodon variegatus
TCTAGTAGTGTGTATGAAAGGTAAAGCTTTTCACCAGTGTAAGAAAAGATCATGGCCGTCTTTGTATGAGAGCTTTTGAGTAGATTATATAAGAGGTAAATGTTTTCACTAGTTTATGTGAGAGCTTTTTACTAGTGTTTGTGTGAGGTTTTCAGTATATTATATGGAAGAGTGTAATTTAATATGTGTATATGCAAGTTAATTCTGATTTATGTCCCTGGGGGCACCTCATAGTAATTTAATATGTGTATATGCAAGTTAATTCTGATTTATGTCCCTGGGGGCACCTCATACATCCATCCATCCATCCATCTATCTTCTTCCACTTATTCTGTTAGGGTTGCAGTGGAGCTGTTGCCTATCTCCGGCAGACAGATTGACAGTCTGTAGCAGAAAAAAACATTGAAAATAAAAAACAAAAACTTTACTGAGATCGAGGTTCTGCTGAAGAACAGAATTCCAGGACCAGTAAAAGTGAAGCAGTGGGGAATAGATCAGAAGGGCTGTAAATCCCTTGGTTGCACTGTTATAGAAGTAAAAATAAAACAAAAAGCTTCATACACATACAACTTGCTGAACCTTCTTTCTTTACTTTCTGTCCAATTTTGTGTTCTTAATTATTTCAGTAGTAGCTTGATCACACATAGGGCTCACTGACTGCACATTCTTTTGATTAAAAGACAACTAATTACACCAGTTTCTCCTCTGGATACAAACATTCCAGCTGTAAGTGTGACAGGCAGTTCTGTCATCAGCGAATAAAAATGTTATCTATAATTGCAGAGTTGAATAATATATGTTGGTGTAGCCTAATAAATTGCTTCTAAGTAACAACAAACTTGGTTTGGAAAACAGTTGACTAATTGTGCAAGACTCAAGTCTGGAGCACCTGTAAAATTTGTTCATACCTGAGAGAAGATTAGAAATAAGAGAAAAATTGTGAATGCCGCATTTTCTCCTAAATCAGTCATGCAAATGATTCAAGTGCATATTTGTTTATATGAATACCTCTTGCATGAGGCCCATTAATTATTAAACATGGTAATGTTTTGTTTTTGTGAGTGTTCTCTTCTTGTTACTCATTTGCATGTTACAGGATGTGGAACATGAAAGTAAGAAAACGTTTTAAAATAAGCCAGTGAAATGTCAGCAACACTGTAGCATTCTACTGACTTTTATCAATGACTGTTAGTTAGAACTCCCTGCATAAAAGACCGACTAAGGAAGGAGTTAAGTTTGTGTGACTGAACTCATTTCTCATGCATGTCCCTGGATAAGTTCAACAGATGACTGGAGGTTTGTGTTTGAAAAGACTTTGGCAGGAACTGAAGCAGAAACAGAGGAAGATGTGATGTTTGCCAAAAACTGGGATGCATGAAATCTTTAATTAAAGCTCAAGTCTCAATCAGCACAGCCCGTGCCAGCTAAATAATTCTTCCTTTATTGGGATATCCAAACTTGGGTCTGTGTCTGGCAGAGGTGGCAAAAAAAACTTTTATACTGCTCATGTGTGAAATGAACAAAATGATGCAATGTCTCGTAAACACTTGCATACATTCAGAGGAGATATCACACCAAAGCAGCAGGTCTAGTTCTATTAATTTCATGCAGGATCTTTGTTTCCTGCTGCAGGAAAAATACAATGATGTATTCTTTCTGCTAGTCTGATAAGATTGCCAGAATGATAAAAATACTCAAAGACAATTGCAGTGATACTTCTATCCTTTAAAAACTTGGTGAAGGCATAATTAAATATATTCTGGTAATACCCTGCTAATTTCTTAAGCAAAGAGCAATCAGTTTTTTTTTCTTTGTTTCTTTGCTTAAGAACCCCAAAAATGTACAAAAACAGACTTCAACACATGAATCCGTATTAATATATATATATTTATTTATTATTTTTTTTTTTTAATGTTCATATGAATAAAATTCATTTGGATTTTTTTAGTCCCGATGTAAAGCCTAAATGATGACATTGGTTACAGAAGGTTTTCTAAACTTCTGAATGTTCCAGTGAGCACTGCTGGAGCCATAATCCGGAAAGGCAAAGAGCATATTTTCACCATAAACTGACCATAACCTTATGCTGCTCACAAGATTTCTGACAGAGAAGTGAAAATAATTATCAGAAGAATTGTCAAAGAGCCACAGACAACTTTTGGAGAGCTTGATTCAAAGAAAACAATAATTATTGCACTCAGCCACCATAGCCTGTATGCACTTTCACCACACAAGACTCCATTGCTGAAGAAAAACCATGTTGAAGCTCATTTAAAATTTGCTGCACAATATCTAGACAAGCCTGTGAAATACTGGGAGAATATAGTCTGGTCAGACCAAAATTTAAGTGTTTGGATGTCATAATACACATCATGTTAGGAGGTCAAATGGCACAGCACATCACCCCAAAAACACCATACCAACAGTGAAGTTTGAAAGAGCGAACATCAT
>NW_015151656.1:124456-154848 GCF_000732505.1 Cyprinodon variegatus
GCCAAAATCACACCTGAGCAATTCCTGCGACTAATTTCTTTATAAAGGATGTATCTTGAAGCTGTCATTGCCAACAGAGGTTTTTGTACTATTAAATACATTTCAGTGTGTTCAATACTTTTTTCCCTGTGTCATTTCACTATATTACAATTCTGAACATCTAATTTCCGGATATCTATTATTTGATTTCTTTGCATGTGTGGACTGCATTGACTGTTACTGATATCTGGTCAAAATGTTTCTTTAACTTTACAATTATGTTAACCTTTGTTGTTTTTCATTTATTGTTCTAATTTAACCACCTTAAGTGGGGGTAATAATTCAGATTGCATAAAATTCCACCTGTAAAATTTTTAACAACGGGTGGATCGCTTGCGTACAGCTCCAAGCTGACACCAAAAGTTCCATACCCCACAGCATTTGTGGTTGACATGATGTAGAACAAATGTACAGTAATAATAAAATAATGAAAACTGTTTTTTTTCTGAAGAATGTCTTTATTACTGCTGTTCAAAAAGATCTATCATTTCTGAGAATAAAAAAATAACTTTGAGTCATTTTTGAACTGATGCGGCTTGGTCTATGTTCTACTCACCCAATTTTAATTTATATATTCAGAAACTAGAGGGTGTTAGCTTTCAAATAATGTATTGTACATTATTTTTTTGGTTTTCCATTTGGGTATGCAAAATAGGCGGGGATTACCCAAAATGAGGTGGATGTTGGGAGGTTAAACTTTAAACTGGCTCTTAAGAATAAGAGTGTTTTCTTTACACTGATGGCAGTGAAATTGCATTTGTTTTTGGTTAGGTTTATAGAATAAATTGTTTTGTAGATCAGTGTTTTAACTGAGGCAAAAAAGAAACAAATTATCCTTCAATTTGGGTATTGGCACTTGATTATAATCCACTGTAAGTTGGAAAAAACAGGTCTGCAGATGTTAGGAATTTTAGTCGTTAATTGCTCAGGAGGTTGTTTTTAAGTGTGGCTTTTAAAGTAAAACCAGGAAAAATTATTTGGAAAAATAATCTTTAAGCATTGCATAGCATTGTTTAAAGTTTTTTTTTTTTGGCTTATTAAAAGAAAGCTGAAATATGTATATTTTAAGGCAGAAGCTACATTTTCAGACAGTTTTTTAACCGTAGTCAGTAGTTCAGGAATACAGATTAAAAAAAAGTCTGTGCCCCTATTCAGATTCACAGGTTGAATTTATAGAAAATCCATGTGATGATCAAAAACAGGCTTCCTGCATAGTAAAAGAGGAAATGCACATTTGAATGATGACAGCTCGTCACTCAGTGCTGCTTTTTAGGCCAGCTCTGACTTACAGAATCAGTGGAAGGTCCAACCTTTTACTGCTTTAATTGATAGTGTTTTCATACCGTATTTGCTTAGCAGGCCTTCCACCGGCTTTTCCGGTTAATATGTGGAAATGTGTGTTGGCCTGCAGGCTGTAGTGATCCCTGCCAAAATACACTCTCTTACCACTCAGGATTTTTCAATTGGCATTCATAAATCAGAGCAGAAAGCAGCCAATATCATGATATTCTACACCCTGCATCTGTGGGACTATGTTTCTATGGATTCTTATTTGTTCACTTCATCTTGCAGGTCCTGAGTGGGTGAACATTCTGCAATAGCAGCCTGGGTTGTACTTTATTGTTTCGATTTAATATTCTGTGGTCGTCTTCTGCCAGAGACCGGCAGTAAAAAGACTTAATGACATGTTCTGACTCCTAATCAAACCTTAAATTAAAACAGGGAGTATATTCAAGCACACACCATTACCTGAACTGTCTAATATCTGCAGCATTTCAGCAGATAAAAAGAGAAAAAACATTAAACCAAAAATTAGAGTGCTGCAGCAGATTTATCAGACTTTGTCATAATGTTATTTTCCTCTTGTGGTTCTCTTGCAATTTCTATTCTAACTATCTGCAGCACATCACACTATAGTTTTTTAAAGATTAAACAAAAGCAGATCTCTATGTTTAGCAAACAAGGCCATAACCAATATCTAACTACCTGGGTACCTAAAAAGAATAAGTCTGTTTGTCTAAATCTATCACAAAATACATTTGCAGCACAGAGGCCACAAAAATCTCAGTCCTCAGTCTAGGGCCCCTTACAAAAGTTAAGACAGACCATTTTAATACCATCAGAAGGAGGTTTGTTCCTGTTCCATATCAGGGATGTCTCCTATCATTTCAGCCTAAGGTTGTACATTTTGGCCCAAACTTGTTGAGTTGTTACAGACCAAATCCGAGGATGCTTTTGCAGGTAAAAGTTTAACAAAATAGCCAAGGGCTTAAAGGATTATTACAACCAGGAATGTATAATTTTATACTTTGATACTCTGGCTCAAATATAGCAAACACCCTGAGTCCCTTAAAAGTAATGCACTTCACATTTGTGGTGCTGTAAAAGTTGGAGACTGTTAAAGCAAGCTGAGGAAGAGGTACGTTTTAGAGTAATATATATATATGTATGGAGAGAGAGAGAGAGAGAGAGAGAGAGAGAGAGAGAGAGAGAGAGAGAGAGAGAGCCTTGCACATTAACAAAATATTCACAGTATTACATTACAAAAATGTTTTTTATATGAAATCTGGTTGAATGCTGTTGTTCATGACATGAGATCAAATGGGAAAGAGAAGAAAAAGACTTTCTCTAAAGGTGATGTGTGTATTTAGGTATCTTGATAAATGTTTTGATTAGTCTTAAAACTTTGGACTGAATCTACTTTATAACAGTAGGTAAAATACAGAAGTACAAGTGAAGTCGATGGGGGAAAAAAGATTGAACAGGTGAGGGTGGGAAAAAGAAGGGAAGAGAACAGAAGAGGATGGCCTAAACCGCCCCCTAGACACTACCCCCTAAAGGTATCGAAGATTATCTTTTATGTTCAGGTGGATCATCTAAATAAGTGGCAGTGATGCCCCATGTGTATGGCGGTAGCTCTTTGGCACAGGTTGAGATGACATCAAACATTTGCCTCTTTCTAAAAAAAAAAAATGTCTAAAATGTCAGATAAAAATATTTTTAAAGAGGACCTTCCCTTTTGGAATTAATGATACCTTTGTTCCTTTTTCCCAACTTGTGATTTTCATTGGTGTGAAGAGGATGTACATTAGTATGCATGTGTTTCCTCTGCCATTAGTTCACAGTCTGCACTGATGACTAACTATTTCATGGCTGAACAGTCTACTGGCCCTACCAACTGCAGGGTATGGCATGGGTCTTAATGTGGCTGACTTCGAGGGGAATGCGCAAACAGAGGGTTAGTCTTAGGTTAGTGTTTAGGGGCCGGTTTGGGATTGGGCCAGTAAAAGAATAAAAAAAATAAATGACCTGCAAAATTAAACCCAAATGCTGAAATTGAGAAATCTCAGTGGCGGTGGTGGCTTAACGATGGCTGGACAAGCAAAGTATGATGGCGGAGCACGTATCTGTTGATCAACCTGGTCTGAGCCGTTTCAGAATCTAACCAGGGGAAGAGGATTGTCGTCTACTGCATTGCACTCTAACTTCGACAGGCCTGCAACGAAACCTTAAGTGGTACCAAACTGTATGAATGTAAGCCCATGTATGGTATGGTGTTTATGTTAAAATCCAAATTCTTTTGATAATGTATGGAGTTATGTTAGTGCCAAAAATTTGGATAAAAAAAAAAAAAACAACAACTCTGAACTGGTTGGTAATCATTGAAAACATTTAGAGTTATTTGGCAGGAAAAATGCACTGGGAAGGAAAAAATACCCCATGTTAGGTTCAGAGATATTTAAGTTTAAGATAACAGGGCCTTGCCTTTGTGCTTAAGTTTTGGCCTGAAAGGTATTGGGTAGCCTGATTTCTTGGTTGAGCATGTAATCTTTCAAAGTTTCATAAAAAAGATACTATTTTGTCTGGAGTTATTTATATAACTTGAATTATATGTGTCATAAATTGTAATCAGAAGAGTATCTACAGAAGTATCTACCTGAAATGTAAAAAACCCAAATAGACTCCCCATCAGTCAGTAAAGTTCTTATCCCAGTTAACACTAGACAAAGCAGTGGGGTGCTACATAAAAAAAATGGAGGCACTGCTGGGATTTATTTGGTTTTATTTGCACAAACTATAGTATTGCCTGGCTGCACAGTGACCCAGTGGGTAGCATTGCTCAAGGTTCTGGGTTTGATTCCTACATGGAGTTTGTGTGTTCTCCCTGCACATGCGTGGGCTCTCTGCGGGGGCTTTCTCCCACCGTCCAAAAATATGACTGTTAGGTTAATTGGCTTCTCAAAATTCTCCTGAGGTGTGAGTGTGTGCGTGAATGGTTGTTTGTCCTGTTCATTTCTGTGGTGGCCTGCTTTAGACTGGTGACCTGTCCAGGATGTACCCCGCCTCTCGGCCATTGACAGCTGGAGATAGGCACCAGCACCCCTTGTGGCCCCAGCAGGGATTAGCGTGATGGAAAATGGATGGATGGATAGTATTACACTCAGACAACCAGTTACCAGTCACCAAAATTTTATAAAATGTACTCATATTAATTGCTAAGTACTGCTGCAGACACTTTCCACTTGTGGTTAGTTGTATTTTTTTCAGTAAAAAGCCAGGATAGCCCAGTTACTACATACACTGGTGTAAGGAAGAGGCAACTGATCTATTACATGCTGTTTTGGTTAAGAATATACCAGAGGAAACAGAGATCAATGAGATAGAGGACATGTTGCAGATTTAAATTTGATTTACAATTAAAACTCTTAGATGAGTTAGAGTAAGGAGAGAATGTATGATCCTGTAATCTCAAAGTCTGACGGTGGTTTGTTAGTGTAGAGAAACAATAAATGCCACGGCCATTCCAGCTTAGATAACACCTGAAGGTAGGATTCTCCTTGGAGGATCACTGGAAAATTAGTGGAGGTGATAGTGCAGCTTAGACGTGGATAGATTCTCCACAAATACCAGAGTAAAACATGAGCAAAAATTACCTTTTCCAAGCATCTAGTCCAGAGGCAATAATTAGAGCAGTCTGTAACGTTTTGTCACTAACCTCAAGATCTGCGGCTGACAATGGCAGCTACAGATGGCTTGGAACCATTTCAGGAGTGCTTCCCACACCTGCAGGGGAATAGTACTTGGAGAACTGGCTGAAACAAGCTAGACTGATGATTGAAGAGTCTGAAAAACCTGATAAAGAAACAAGGAAGAGAAAAATGGAGAGTGTAAAAGGTCTCGCCATGGAGATTCTTCAAGCAGTGAGAGTCAATATCTCTAAACCCACAGAGTATCTGGATGTTATTGAAAACACGTTTGGCACAACAGAGACTGGAAAGGACCTCTATTTTTCTTTCCGAATAATGTACCAACACCAAGCTGAGACAACAAATGGCTTTGAATAATGTGGTTCAAAAAGGAGGTCTGCCACTTTCTACCAAAAACAAGGCCCATATTCAGCAACTTATTAAAGGTGTGACCAAGTCTCAAATGATGCTTTTGAGCCTCTTTTAAGAGATAGAACTGGTCCACCTTCTTCCTGTAGCTTCTGAATGAGATTCCTATTATGGAGGAACATGAGGCATCCGTCCGACAGCTTTGAACCCTATATTATCAATGCAAGAGGCTCTAGAACAGGTGAGACCTGAGACCAACAGTAATAGAAAAGAAACTGAAGGTCTGCTAGGAAATAAGAATGCATATACAACCTTTCTGGATTTTGAGGACATTATTGGGGACTTTGCCTCATCATAATTCTAGAGAAAACATCTGTAAATGTAAGTATTATCTTATAAATCTAAATAAGTAAACTAAAGAGTTAAATAAAACATAAAATGCATAGTAATTAAATGTATAATATTGGAATATATTCCAAAAAAGTAAAAAAAAAAAAACAATCCCCTGGACTTGATTTCCAAGTTAAAAGACATTTCCCTTCCCATCCAGAAAGCTTTTTTAACTCAAAATGTCAGAATTTTTTCAATTCAAAATGTTAGAATTAGCGTGTAGTTCAAAGATTTATATAATGCCCAAAAATTTGTTTTGGCTTACAAAACATGCAAATTGAACCAGAAGAACAGGTTCACCCATTAGGAATGGGAAGTCATTTTGGATTCTTTGTTAGCCTGCAATGCCTGATACTGGGCTATGCATCTGAAATAGGGGCAAATTGTTGGCTTGGCTGTCCAGGTGAGATGTTTTGTCCCTTATATGGGGGAGTGGGATTGAAATGATAGTGGGAAGGAATCAACTCTATCACTGCATTGTAGCTTTTTGAGATATTGGGCTATACTTTCTACCCATATGATATTAAATTTCAGGAACAAACCAAGCATATTCCAATCTCAAACAGTTGTTTCTCCTCTCATACATTTTATTATTTTTCCACAAGATTGTGATGATTCTGTCAAGATATGTTTATTTCTGCTGCGATGGAGGCCTGAGACGTTAGAAGGCTGAAGATTTTCTCATGCTCCACACACACTAAATGGTTTCCTCAGTAAATGCTGCCAGATTTATTTATCATTTATTGTTTGACAGTTTATAAAAAGTCTTGATGAATTTGAAGGATTAAAATTTTTGTTCTTGTTCCTACAGTATACTTATACTTCACAGGTTTGTATATTGTCTTCAGAGGAGGGGGCGAGAATTTTTGTTCACCTAATTCAGTTTTTCTTCGCCGTCTGAGCAGGTCAGTAAATAAATGTGAAAAAAATAGTACTTGGTTCAAACATGAGGATCAAGTTTTTTAATGATGACTTATCTTAATCTGCTTACACAGTACAGTGTCCAGAGAATCACCCAGACAAGTAGAGAAAACTGCTGAACAGTCCAGACCAGGAACTGGGGTGCTGAGTGCCTGAAAACTGAAAGGTGATGCTTGTCCATAAAGATAAACATCTTGACTGTCCCACTACAGCACAGTTTCTCTAACTGCAAATGTTGGCCTTTTTACATTTGACAATTCTTTTATATTGTTCAATTTCATCAAAACCTTTAATTAAGATATTCTGCAAAGTGCAATAGCTCACAAGAGTAATTTCATTTTAAGTGTTTACATTGCTTTGTTGACACTTATTGGTGATTTACTCTCCATGTGCCTTAACAATATTCACGGTGGACAAGATAAGGATAATTTATTAGCATCTAGAAGAGCCTTCTAGTAAAATATAAATATGGTAATAAAAATAAAAATGTATTCTGATAAACTGTTTATAACATGATCTATGACTAATTTTGGCATTAAAGGAACCAACTTGTCATAAATACAGACTACACACTGTAAAACATGAATTAACTTTTATTATTGAATTTGGTAAGTTCCAAATTTCAATTCATAAATAAATAACATCGTTGAAGGCGGTGCAAGAAAGTCTGCCCAGTCCATTTATTTTAAATGGTTCTGACTGCTGCAGATGCTATGGATGCAAAACATTTAAGTGTGGTGATTGAACAGCTGAGGACAGGAATTGGTCGATTTAGAGCGTTGTCACGGTAGCAGAATTCTGTTCATCCTTAACCTCATCTTGCAGTTAAGGCAGAAATAAGCAGCTCAGAATAGGATGAAAGTCTTCAAGTGTGGGAGAATTATCCTGCCATAATGCAAGAGCACATAATTTCAATTTGAGAAAAGAATTTCATCTTCTTGCACTCAAAACTTATAATGCTCACACTCAAAACATGCGCTCTCTCTCAAATATTTTCTCTTCTCTCTCAAATCTTTGTTTCTTCTCTCAGATTTAATGCTTCTTGCACAGATATTTTCTCCTCTCGCTTGCCTCCCTCTCTTCGCGCACAAACCGCGCTCTGCTCGAGTCTCAGTTACGCTCGCAAACCCGTAGGCTCTGCTTGCGGATTTTTTTTGCTCTCTCTCAGATTGGATCGGATCGTCGCCTAGCAACCTTTCCAGCCAATAGAACGACAGCCTCGGAAAGGGTGCGCTTGTCTAACTCTACTGAGTGTGCCTGTGATAAACCTAACCGACAATAAATTGGCTGCTAAATGCTTGCTGTTTTTCTTGATTCATTCTGCAAGTAGGTGCTTCTTCAACCTCGTTAAGACTCTATCAAGCTAAGTTACCAGCAAGGTAAGATGTTAACAATTTTTTACCAAAACCTCAAGTATTTTTTTTTTCACTTAAAAGTTCCAAAAATTCCAAAAAGGAATTAAACTTTTTCTTAGAAGTAGCAAAATATTTGAAAATATTTGAAATCCATATGCTCAGTGGTTAGCTTCTCCTCTTTTACGAAATGCTCTCTAAAATATTAAGTAAAGACAAAGTTCTAAGACTTGTATTTGGACATGTCTAGTATTTTAACCTAGAACTCCTTCCTCCATCCGATGTACTTTCACATAAATTACTTTTGTGATTTGTCCCATTTAATTGTATCCTTGAATTAGGAAAATACTGTAAGAAACAGAGGCTGGACCCAAGTATAACCAATACAGGTCTGTGATGTTGGAACACAGTTTATTAAGAAGCTTGTTCAGTCAGCGGGGCTGAGTTTGAGAGAAGCAGGCAGGCTGCAGGGGATAGGCAGGCAGATTGTAAAGCTTTACCAGTTCATGATCCATAGGGAGGAAGCCAGGTGATTTTTGTGGGGCTTTATCGGCTTTGTGATCCAGAGAGGAATGCAGACAATCCAGGTCAGACAGATCCAGAGATCCAGAGGTGGAACAGAGAGGATATCCAGGCAGGCAGACAGTCAGAATAGGACCAGGCAGGCTCGGTATCAGGAGACAGAACAAGTCAGTTAACAGGCAGGCAGATCATTTTGATGATGCTGGATTAATCTAACCGGGTTGGCATGAAATAATATGATGGGGATAAATAGTGATGGAAACAGGTGAAACCGGTGAGAGATGATTGCGGAACAGGTGGAGCAGAGCAGGTGTATGGACTGAGTGATCAGCCTAACATCAGTGCCGAGATCATTACAAATACCTTACTGGACAAGAAGTGGGCCTGAATTTTTTTATACAGTATTTACCATCCAGGTTTGATGACTGAGGCCTGAAATGCAAGTAACGAGTAAAGTAGAAAACTTGATTACACAGCTAATAGGAGAGCCCATACTTAATGAGGAGTCCTTACACTCGACTCTGGATGTCAGTTATTTCAATTCATCCTTTTTTGTACGTTTCATCTTGTGTTTAGAGATAAAGAAATTAATTATGGGAAACGAAATGCTAACTCATAAGAGGATGTGGATACTAAAAGCAGGAGGGGAGAGGTTTTTGAAAATAAACCTTTTTTAAAATCAACATAAATCTGAAAGGTCTTCATCAGCAGAAGCTCTTATGCCACAAAGAAGGCTAAATAAACAACGCAGCGAGTATCTGTGGATGCTGAAGTATTGGGAGGCTGATTATGATTGGTGGGGGCCGAGGGCAAAGAGGAAAAGGTAGAAGGGACAAATACGGCAAATGAATGAAAAGAAGATATGATAACTAAAAAAATGTCTTCCAGCAATCCCCTTTTTGTTTGGAAGTCCTTTTAAGCAGGGGTTGTTACTACATAAAAGCTAAAATCTTCTCTCCTCAGTTCTTACCAGTGTGGGTTCCTTTTTTTAACAAAAGGTTTTCTAACCTCATGTCTCCTAGTTTCTTTGCACAGGAGGTTGTTTAATGGCATCAGCTGAATCTCTTTGTTGTTCTTTACAGTTATTTGAACCTTCACCTGCAGTACTGCTGTTCACTTAACACCTGTGGTGGAATCTTTTAGCTCAGACTTTTTTTTCTGTCCTTTGGACCTTTAGGGTGGTACCAGGACCATGAGGGGTTCTTGAGGAGTGATTGTAATTTGCTCTATTAGTGAGTAAATGATTTAACAGAAATCCTGTGTATATCCTCTCAACACAAAGAATAATCTGCATTTAATAAAAAAAAAAAATCATACTCTAGAATCTATACTTATTTAATTTAATTACATTTACTGTGTGGAGACATTTCAAAATGCTCTTTTTTAGATGATAAACTGAACAGAGTCCATCTCTTCTTGGTTTTACAAAATAGTGCTTGTGAACGAGATTCATAGTGTAGAAACATTTTACTCCGTTTTGCAGGAGAGTTGAAACATGTACCTTAAAGGTCAGGAACATGTAACTCCTGTATGTGTCTGCACATAGTCACAGTTAAGGCTGCTGCAGTTAAATCCATCTCGGCAGTATATCCATGACTGTTGATGTGCACACATGACCTCACTTTGAAAGTAGAACAAATTCAGCATGGGACAAGTTTTTATTTCATCACATTAAGGTTTATACCTATAGTTTGCTTCCATTTTGTTTCTAACAATGGTTTGCTGGAATACTGGCCCCTACCTGTTGTAATAAAGTCAGGTAAAAATATGACAATCACATTTTAGTAAGCAAGAACTAGTTCATGTTCTGGGTATAAACCTTTCGTTGAGCTTTTGCTTTTGCAAATTATACAGACTTTTAACCTTTTAAAATTATCCTGTTCCCTTAAAGGAACTAGAGGCAAGATGATAGGAATGAGATGCTTCAGTGACACCATTTTGGCCATAAGTGTATGTTCTCTCTTTCATCCACTGACACGAAAACTGGCCAGGAGCTCATCTGCTTGACTTAACTTTTGTATGTCTGCTTCTGTCCTCTTGTACCCAATTCAGCCTCAGCAGATGGCTGCTCACGTTGAGCCTGGTTCTGTTAAAAGGGATTTTTTCCTTTCTCTGTAAAGTGCTTTGCAATGCAATATGTGTGGTGGTATTTAAATAAACTGAATTAAACAATCTAAATTAAATCATTTAAACTCCATTATATACTTTTGCTTTTTTTCAACAGTTTTTTTCTAAATGATCACATTTTTTTTATAGATTGTATATATGCTAGTTTTTGAAGAGAGAATGAAAAATAAAGAAAGTGATGGGAAGGGATCTTAAATGTAAATGTTTGGTCTTCTTTAATGAGACTCAGTTAAACTCCTTCCACAGATATGCAAAAACAATCAAACATCTCTGTATTGAGGTATGTTACCATGGTAACCAATAAGTTATAGTAGATGGACCAAATTCATGCAATGTTTTTCTGGCCATACTGACAGTGGTGACCTTGTAATTCATTCAGATTCACACAGCCATACACACACCGACAGGGTTAAGCATGGTTTTCAGGGGCACATCAATAGGAGCAGCATTGACTTCCGCCCACAACTCTGATTGGAGCTATTTTTCCATTGAACCATAGTATAAATTGATTTGATATCCATCTAAACACTGCCTCTCAGTCTAACAGTACCCTTACAAAATTGAAAGACCTGAAGCTTTTACAGTTAGATTTTAATGAGTTGATTCACAAATTAAATTATTATTTGATCTAAGTGAAATGTTCAAAGTTAATGTGGATCGGTTAAATCCAAATACATTAATCCTGCTACATAATATAAGACCATGTTCATCATTTGGAGTCAATAAGTTCCTCTCTGGATTAAAAAAAACGTGTGTGTTATTCTTCTATAATCCATCTGAAATAGAGAAGCCTTTATCAATCAAACGAAGAACATCATCACATCCAACTTGCCAATAAATAAAGAAAGCACAAATTGCTTTAACACCTTTGAGTACAGCTGTTTCGAACATCAGTCACCAGACTATTCAGAGTCAAGGTGAGAAAGAGAAGGACAGGCCACTGGATCAGCTGCAAGCTTTGAAATGTGCAAAGAAAACTGTTGCCGACATCCAGAGTGGGGGGATGATATAAGACGATTGATGCATAAAAAATGCAACCAAAGAGGTCTGTATTACTCTGTTTATTTGTTTTGTTTGTTTTCTTTTCTTTTTGTTTTTTGTATCAGTTTGCTAACTCCTGCAAACCATAAAGTCTTCATTAACGTCATTATGTATCTATGGCGGATACTGAATTTTTTTTAAGTCTTGCATTAAGTCTGTGTGTTTTCAGCCAATGAAGTGGAGTGCATGCAGAAACTCTATAGATACAACTCTTATAATACTGCAAAAAAGAGACTGTTTTAATCCAAAAAAATTATATTTAAAACATGAAGGAAAACTCTCTTTAGCTGAGAGCAACCTTTAGTAAGTCTCACAGCAAGCTGCTTTGATGCCTGCTGACGATGGAAACATGATGCAAACCATGATCTGCCCGGGAGCTGATCAAGACCAGATCTAACAAAGAATTTTTGCAGCAGTGTAAGACATGATGAAATCTGATTTGAATTCACAGAGGGGCAAGATGTGGACTGATTAAGCTTTGATAGAATTCGATTTTGTGTTTTCCTGATCAGCAGGCAAAAAACCCACATGAAGTAAATATAGCTTAGAGAAACAAAATGCTGAATTTCATCTTGAGCAAAGTTCTTTCAAGCAAAATTCCAGATTAATCATGAGGGTCATGCAGCCCTCTAGATGTTGTTTATGTTCCTAGATTTAAATTTATTAATTGGATCAATGGCTGTTATTGCAAATTCCTTTGTTAAGAAATGGTTTAACAGCTGTAGTAGAGAAATACTGGCCGATTTCAGAATTAAGAAAAAATGCTTAGAAAGCCTAGAAAGCCTATTCTAATGGCCAGGACTAAAAAACTGAAATCTGTCCTCTTTAGCCAAGTCTAGAAACACCATTCTATGCAGACTCTAGGTTTCTGTTCTTCTTTTAGTGTCATTATATTTCTTTTTCTCACCAAAACACTGCCCATATGACCAACAGTTAAAGTGCAAATTCATTGAACAAGCTCTCAAACCTAAGAAGCAGACTCTGAAAACCAAGCACTGGTTCACTGAATAAGGGACAAATGACTATATGTAAAAGCGCCTATGGATAAAATTGAACAAAGGTGAGTCTGCACAATTTTCTTCACCCTAAGTTTTTCACATTTTAGAGACTGTCCGGCATATAGACAAATCATTATGCTGCTTGAGTCACTTAGTAAGTCACGGATCAGATACTGTAAGACTTCAGTTAAGTAAAGATCTGAACGTCTAGAGCTTTTTAACTGAAGGGAGATAGGATTTTCCAATTTAGTGCAAAGATTTAAACCTTTCAGCTTCTGACGCACAAAGCAATCATGATGCTAGCTCTGACCCTATTCTGGATCAAAGGCCCATCATGCATCAGAGAATTTGCACATATTTGATTGATATAAAAGCCAAGAATTTTAAATTTCTGCCTCATAAGATGAGAAAAAAAAAAGTCTCACAGGATTTTTTCGCCCTCCTTTACATGCAAATTTCAAACCATCACATGGTACAGAAGCAGATGTGTTTTCTCAGTCTCGCAAATTCTGGAGGCCTCATACAGCCTTCCATGTGAATCTCTAACTTAAAACTTGATTTAATCTAATTCAATAAACTTGAAGATACACAACTATCTCATGAAAGCATTCCTGAAATTCCCCAGTGAAAAGCAGGGACAACTCAGAGATTTATTAAACAATCTGCACCATGCTTTTTTAACTTAAATTGAAGCTTTTTGTTTTTATTACAAACAGGATTTGATAATGAATAATCCCCTAAAACTGTGAGGGCTGTTTGGATATAGCAGACGGATCGCCTGTGTCCTCCCTAAAGTGAAACCACCCAAACAGATGGAAGACTAGGAGCATTTTTTGCTGGTTAATAATCCAGGCCAGACTGAGCCTCCCCCTCAGCACAGAAACCTGAATACCACTGATGTTCGTGTCACAGCAGCCTCACCTGACAGAAACTTCTTTGTTGTCGTCTCAGTTGCTCTCTGCCTGTCTAAGCTCTACCCTTCATGGAAAGGAGAAGATGTGGAGTAAAAGGCAGAGGCACAGTGCCAGAGTCTGGTCTCTGAAGGATGTCTGCAAAAATACTTTGGAAGCAGTCACTCTAAACCAATCGACCCTGCTTTTCAGGCAAAAGTTTGGTTAAAGATACAAATCAGCTGAAAGGATTAAGTCTGTGAAATCCAAACACTGATTGTTTGAATGCTGTTACTTTAGATTGCACTGTACTGTACATGTATTTATAGTGATTAATAAAAATATACTTTTTTATGTAAAAAAGGATAGAAACCAGTTCCTAAATATGTGCTTATGGGAATAAAATAAACAGCGTCAACACCATCCTGAAACAAGTACATTTTCTTTTCAATCCAAATTGTGCTTCATGACATCCTGCAGACCAACGGAATACGTAGGCTTCAGGGCAAATAATCATCAAAATGACTAAATTTCAGATCAGCTTTGGAACTGCTCTCAGTCTAGTCAGCTGTCGCTGCCTCTTTAAAGTGAGAAATAAATTTTTTCTTCTCCAAACTGCGGTCATTTAAAAGCCTTATACTATCAGCTTCATTTAGCGCCACTTCCTACCAGAAATAGAAGAGGTAGAGCTGACATGGGATGTGTCATCTGATCAGAATGCTATGTAGACACAGTTTTGGAGATATTCTGGGCATATCCCACAGATTGAGACACAGGGAAGAATCAGAGGTCTCTTTCAGAACTTTACATCCATTATGACTTTTCATTTTTGTTTTCATAAATATCTTTTTTTCTCCTTCCACAGGTTCCTACAAGTGCTCCACATCACATTGAAAAAAAGTTCTTAACTTCAATAAATTGTCCTTTTAAACATGATGCAGTCCACCTGTGCATAAGTAAGCTACTGTAGCATTTTGGAGAAATGTAAATTTGCATAATAATTACCACATAATTCAATATAAAGTTACGACTTGTCAGTCTAGTCCTTGTCAGTCATTGTTCAATCACAATAAAGGCTTCGAAAACGTAGAAGAAAGACGTTTCTAGTTCAGAAATGAAGGTTCTGTTTACTGAGATCTGAGCAGCAGAATCAAAGGACCACTATAAGTTTGTCTATTTATCATATTAACTTAATTAGGCTTATTCCCTAATGCATCTAACCACTAATTCAGAACTAATATTGACTAGTATATTTTGTTGTACATTTAACCAAAAAAATGTCAGGATTTCCTTTCTGTTCACTAACTGCAGATCCATGTAATCCAGTCACTGATACAGATAGTCTGTTACACTTCCACCCAGCACAGTTAATCTGACCCTTTGAGCAGCTCTGTAGGTTCCTTTAGATTCTGGCACAAAAATCCAGATTACAGAGACACATCACCAACATTGTCATGTTGGACACTGGCTCCATGCATAATGGTGAGCTGCAGGCGGATTTAGTCTGAATTTTAATTTCATAGATTGGAGTATTAAGACGTGGTAGCAGCTGTCATATTTGGCAGACACGTCGTGTTGAGAACAGATGATCTAAATCTTTTACAGACCGTGTTTGTGACAGCGGTGCTTTGGGCTCGGTTAAGCCTACAGTCAGGTCTTTACTAGTGCACTGTGGATAGATGCTGGTCTATCAGATGCTGTCTTCGTGTTTTTCATTCTTCATGTTCATTACAGCATGTTGAACCATCCAGTTGGAAATTTGTTGACAGGAAGGAATCAGGATACAAGCAGAAGCCCCTCTAAAAAAAAACTACAATAACATAAAAAGGCACTCAGAGCAAAACTGTCTCCACTGTTAGAAAGGGAGCTTCATCTTTTTCAGGAGCTCCCATAATCTTAACAACACGGATTAGTTAAAGGGACTATGGACAAAGTGGAACATTTAAGTGTTACTGCTTTTTATGTTAGCAATATGAGTGACTTTTAAAGGAAAGCATTTTTAATCCTAAAATAAAGACTGTTAATATGTCACTGCTGACCATTTTCTGTGTCATAAGGATTAATGGTAGAACTATAAACATGTCCTCAATCAGGTCATGCCAGGGAAGAACCAGAACTCTTTGGAGAACAAATATTTATGAATTTATATCAATTAAATTAAAAAAGAATTAATGATATACTGTAAATGGAATATTTAATGTATCTTTTACTGGAGTATTTTTTTGTTTCTTTTGGCAAGAAGTTGCACATAATACTATTGTAGCTGCAGGCTAGGATCTCCTGTAGCAATCTGTGTTGTAATACATGTGGAGAAGCCTTTGATTGAAAATATTCTGACACTCTCATGTTCAATAGTCTGATAAAGAGGATGCTCACAGTTGTTTTTCTGCTCTGGTCTAATGTTCTTTGTTTTATGCAGGAATATTCATAGTAAAATCCCATCTATAAGTTCTCAGAACAGAGAAATAATCAGCAGAGGCAGGCATTAGGTGATTTAAAACTTACAGGCATAGATGAAGGCTTGAGAACATTATTTACCATCACCATGGCAGTCTTTGTTCACTCTGGACCTGAAGATGCTTGGACTGTACCCTGACTGTTCTTCTGAAGCCATGATTGCAACATTAATTATAAGGTATATTTAGACCATAAACACACGATTTAAGGGACTTTGACCCCACCTGTTGTCTTAAATCTGTGTGAACAGGGGGGGATTTAGCATTAGGCAATACTAGGCAGTTGCCTAGGGCCCCAAGTTCCTGGGGGCCCCATAAAACTCTGTTTCCATGTATGGTTAATACAACTAATCCTTATTTGTGCACATTAATTATGTTTTTGATAAAAATCCTTTGGCTAAAATGCCATCAGAACGCTGATAAATAGAGAGGAAAAAGGGACAAGAAGAGAGGGACAAAACCTAGAACAAATAATGGATGTCTATTCTATTAACATTTCTCTATCTGTAGAATGGGTCTGTTTTATGGGTTTTCTTCCCAGGGGGCCCCCTGCCTGTCTTTGCCTAGGGCCCCAAATTTCCTAAATCCGCCCCTGTGTGTGAACACCTGCATTCTATAATGGACTTTGATTCACATTAGTCCCAAGGCTGCAATTTTTTTTTTCCTGTTTTCTTATCAAAAGCACATTTCCATCCACTCCACTTGATATTAGTATGCTTAGATACAGCACTCTGAACTGCCAGCTTATTTAGCAATACACTTTTTTGTAATTTAACAATCTTTTAAACACTTTCTTAAAGCAAGCCCCCCTTTTTCTGTATCCTGCAATGCATCATCACATTTGTATAAGCCAAACATTTTTGTTGTCCTTTTTGGTATGGGCCTGATTAGAGATTTTCAATTTTGTGCAATTTTAGGTAATAATCATTCAGTTAAATCAAAAATTAAATACTGAAAGTAGAAGTCCATCTATATTGTATGTAATAAATCTACTTTATGTAGAATCACCTTTTCCTTTCCCATAAATATTTATATATATGGGCCTGCATGTTAAGACGCACACACACTGACTACAGGAGCGATGGGAGGAGGAAGAGGGAGGGGGTTGAAGAGGATGGAGAGACTTTAGCAGGGAGAAAGGGGGCAGAGTGTGGTAGAGAGGTAGAATACCGATTCACTTGCTCTATCAGAGAGAACCGGGACCAGAAGTGAACAAGGCAGCCCCCCCTCAGCCATGGACTGCGCGCTCCGTGGAGCGGGCGGCGGATCGGCACTCAGAACAGACGAGCTCCTGACTCGGATTTGTGGCCCTCTTTTATCCTCAAAATCAAACGGAGAAACTTCATCGGAAGCTCAGGCTCGGGCTCAGTAGACCCGCTGTCAGAGAGAGAATCGGACAAAAATATATAATGGGCCCCAAAAGTCCATGCGTCCCTCGGAGTTAGTTTTGGGGGTCAGAACTGTGCGCACTGAGCGCGGCGTCTTTTAGTTAAACTGCAGCGGAGCGCAGCGGGAAGGATGCAGAGTTTGTTCCCGGTGGATGCGCAGCGCTGTGCGTGGAGCAAAGCGGAGCGGATCGCTGTGAAGAGGAGAGACTGTCTACTTTCCATAAGGTGAGAAATTGATGATGAGCACCCATTTCAAATTATCCTTTCAATAACATGTTTATTCTCATTGAGATAAGAGTATTTATAGAAACAAAGCTCAGATCTAATAAAACCCAACTTTCCCAATAAAACTAGAACCAGCATGTAGTATCTATTTATTGCAATTATCCATGTCGGTTTCTTAAAATTAGACTTAAGGACCGCGGTCATCATAATCAGCCTCGGTTTGATGGCTTATTTGCCCCCCTTCACCCCCAGCCGGCAGCATTACATAACTATTGAGCTGCCTTGGCCAGAAATCAATGCAATCTGTCAACAGGCTGCTGCTGTTTCATCACTTCTCTCTGTCCAGCTAATTACCACCAAAAATGCATCCCAATCAACCTGTCAGCTCATCCGATCAGAGCTTCAGCAGCAGGTTTTATTGATGCTTTTTTCTGTATTTTTTTTAATAATTATAACTGATTGTTCCACCTCCTGCTGAACCCAGTAAAGAAGGAACTCTCTATACACTTTAAATGCTCTGACCTTGTAGTCACAGCAGCACATCGATCTTAGTTGTGTCCCTCTGTAAGGAATTTGTTTCATCTTATCTGTGCTGACAGGCTGCATTCATCACCTTCCTACAGTCCTCTTCTCCTCCAGCACCACCAGACTTAATGAAACAGACGCAGGAAAGAATGCAAAGTCTCACAAGAGCAGGAATTTGACTTTGGAGCAAGCTGTCTGCTCTAATCTTGAGGTTGAATTCAGTAGAGGAATGCTACTCTGTACAGTACATTTTTGCAGGGTAGTTTTTTAGGAGATATTTTTGCTTCAGTGTCCAGTTGTTGAGTGTCAAACACACATTTTCTTACTCCTTTTTTATCCATTCTAAAATGTGTTTGAGTAGAACCTCTATGGCTGACTAAACAATAAACTTGTATAATTTCATGACCTCGCGCTTTAGATTAAAATGCCTTCATGCAATTTAAAAGAACTAACAATTATTGATATTTGATGAGATGAATGAACAGAAGTCAAAGCTGATTTATTCACAATTGTTTATTTATTTATTTTTTTTTTTGCAGGTTTGGGTGAGAAGCCACAGAGGTGTTTGGTTGAGGAACTATCTTCAGTTCATGATGCAACATCATTAATGCTCAGCAACATGCTCTAAATTCTGCCTGTCAAACAGATGGTGACACTATGATGGACTTTTTGAACCAGCATAAAAATGGTTGGGTGTGGATGAAGGAATCTTACCCATAGTGTGTTCTTATTTTTTATTTTTTGGAAACCTCAGGACAGCAGTTGCAGGAATTGTCGAGGACTTTCTTCAAGACCAGGATGGACACAATGCATAAATCCTATAATTTCTTTGCTGGGATTCTTGCTTTTTATTATTTTAAATCCTGTAGTTACTTTATCTGATGTTTCTGTATTGAACCATATGAAATGGAGATACTGTGGCTTTTATGGAGTAAGGACTGTACCTCCTTAGTAAGATCATTAATTCCCATACTGCTAGGCCTTCATCTCCAATTCTCGCAAGCCTCTAACTGTCCCGAAGAGTGCCGCTGTGACCGGACCTTTGTTTACTGCAACGAGCGGAGCTTGACCTCAGTGCCTCTGGGAATCGGTGAGGGCTACAAGACTCTCTACCTCCACAATAATCTGATCAATAATGCCGGCTTTCCCCTAGAGCTGCACCATGTGGCCTCTGTGGAAACTGTGTATCTCTATGGCAACCAGCTTGACGAATTCCCAGTTAACCTGCCAAAAAATGTAAGAATTCTCCATCTGCAGGAAAACAACATTCAGACAATCTCTAGGGCAGCTTTGTCTCAGCTTCTTCAGCTGGAGGAGCTGCATTTGGATGATAACTCCATATCTACGGTTGGAGTGGAAGAAGGAGCATTTCGGGAGGCTTTGAGCCTAAAGATGCTATTCTTGACCAAAAACCACCTAAGCAGCGTGCCTATTGGTCTCCCAGATGACCTGAAAGAGCTACGGTTGGATGAGAATCGGATTGCGGTCATTGCAGAGGAAGCATTTCAGAATGTTACTCGACTGGAACGCCTGTTGTTAGATGGAAACCTGCTGACAGATGAAGGGATCTCACCTGGGACTTTTCAAGACTTGGTCACCCTGAGGGATCTTTCTCTGGCACGGAATTCATTAACTTATCCTCCCGCTTTCCTTCCTGGTGAGAAGCTTGTAAAGTTAAATTTTCAGGAAAATCAAATAAACAAGATCCCTGTGAAAGCATTTGCTGGTTTACACAGGTTAGAAAGGTTAGATATTTCCAACAACCAGCTGCAGTCACTGGTTAGGGGTGTCTTTGATGGTCTCGGGAGTCTAAGGCAGCTCACTGTCCGGAACAACCCATGGCTCTGTGATTGTGGCATGCATTGGGTGGTATCATGGCTCAAGTCTCTTCCCGTGTCACTGAATGTGCGTGGTTTCATGTGCCATAAACCTGAAAAGTTAAGAGGTATGGTGATCAGAGAGCTAAGTGCTGACCTGGTCCACTGTCCGAAACCTACTTCAACAGCTGGCGCTGCTCTGAACTCATCCGTTTCCACTTCCACAGACTTCCCTTTGATTACCCAACATGTTTCCTCTTCTAAACGACCCTTAACCACACGTCCCACCCTCTACACTATTTACACAACCAGGGAGGATGGACTGAGGACTAAACAGCCTCTAAAGGTAACTTTCAGTATCTTAAATGGGTCAGATATCCACGTACGCTGGTTGGCTTCTTTTCCAGTCACTGCCTACAAGGTGACCTGGGCCAGGATGGAGCCCAGTTTGACTGGAGACACGGTCAGAGAGAGGATAGTGGGTGGGGATCATCGAGGGATCCGACTGACAAATCTTGAGCCCAAGTCCACCTATCGAATCTGCGTTATTCCCTTGGATGCTTTTAACAATTACAGGCCTAGGGATGAGACTGTTTGTACAGAGGCTGTGACAACTGCAGCCTTTTTCAGCCCAGATAACAACAACCGGAGACGTTCTGGGCCAGAGCAGGCAACGCAGCCAGAGTCCGGCTCACCACTTTTGCTGGCAGGACTCATTGGAGCAGCTGTGATTGTGGTGCTCGTGGTCCTACTCAGTATCTTCTGTTGGCACATGCACAAAAAGAGTCACTCAGAGTGGAAGTACAACCGGGGACGTAGAAAAGATGATTATTGTGAGGCTGGCACCAAGAAAGATAATTCCCTCCTGGAAATGACTGAAACAGGCTTCCAGATAGTGTCGCTTAACAATGAGCAACTCCTCAAGGGAGATTTCCGCATTCAGCCAATCTACAGCCCTAATGGGGTCCTCAGCTTCAGAGACTGCCCCCCAGTAAACAATAGCACAGTGTACTGCAAGAACAATGTCCAGGATCATGATTCATGATGGTTCCAAATACCATTAGGACTGTTCTGTCCTGTAACTGCTCAGACGTTTTTAAAATTCTGTAAAGTTAATATGATTTAAATAGCTATGACTTCAAACATGTAATTTATACAGCTGACTTTATCATCTCTTTTACATACCATGGTTGGATTTATGGGTTATTGTTTTCTGGAGTTGTGATGTTACAATTTTGTGCAGAGAGCATATATTAGGAAACACATTTATTGTTTATTGTTAATAAGTGAGGATGCCTTGTTTTATTGTACTTTTGTAGGGGTTTTGCTGCTGCATCAAGTAAGGAAACCTGATAGACAGAAAGAAAAAATCCTGATACCACTAGAGGGTGTAGTTTAATTGTTATGGCATTGGTGAAGTTGCAGCTGAAATCAGGTGAGATTATTAAATTACTGAAGAAGTCTTCGACCATATGCAAAAAAATATATAAATATATTTTCTTTAAAAATACAATCAAAGGTCACACTCATTCAACACTTAGAAAGTAACCGGCTGCTCAGCTTTCACTTGCATCTCCTGTTAAAAACATCAGAACAATAACAGTCTAGTTATCAGCACCTGCTGTGTTTGGTGGGAGGGTCATAAAGCAAGCAGTAAAAGAGCACAAAATTGGAATGTTGAAACTCCTTGAAACTAAATATTAAGTTTGACACTGTTGATTTTTTTCAGCAAAAAATTTATAAATGTGCCTTGAAGTTATCAGCTTAAATGTGTTATGTTTTTGTGCAAGATGTATCCTTGTATATACAATTTAATGGATTATTGGTATACTTTGCCTTTATTTATTTATCTTATGACACATTTAATTAAAATATATTTCCAAATGGGAATTTATTTCAGACTGGTTTAGCATGAGCAATGACCTTTGACAGCATGTAATTAAGGTAAACAAAGGGTCCAATAATTACAATAATATAACATCCAACAGAGATGAAACACAGCAGAACTGTAAGATACACTACTTACAATTTCCAACAGTATATTTCTTATGTAGGTTTTTAAACACTTGCATAAGAGGTTCATGACACAACCTTTAAAAATTTGAATTGTTTTGATATTTCTAAGCTGTGTTTTACCAGAAATGAATTACAAAGTGAAGATGAATGAAAAATACATTTCACAATGATTGTTTTATTATAACACATACACGTAAAAAAGAAAATAATTACAAACAAGACCAGAAATAACATTAGATTTTGCCTCAAACAATGGAACTTGGGCATTACAGTTTTTACATTTTTAGTGATGGCAATGTAAAGCAAGAACCAGAAGGGTAGAATAGGGGTTTGTCTGCTGTAATAAGGGTGCTAATCCAATTGATGAATGGGGAGAAGGAGTGAGCTGAGAAAAATTCTTGATCAACCGGTTCAGTCATACAGTAAGCCAACTCTCTTAAACTCACGAGATGGATCATGGTTAAATGTAGAAAGGTCTTGCATAGGGGTGGCAAAACTTATATTCCAATAGGAAAGTAATGCTCTGTCAGAAAGGAATAACATCGTCTGGATTGAGCTCAGAGTTAAACTGCAAAATGTTCATGCAGAAATAAATCAGCGGATGACTGAGTCTGATTTTTGTGGAAGTTCTTCATGAACATCCTATTATAAGAAAATCTTCTGAAGATCCTGAGACCTCTAAGCTGATAATGTGTATCTCTTATGGTGTTCAAATATTTTGCGATCTTCAACACTTAGCTTAGAAATATTATTGGGTAAAGGGCTGTATGAAAGATTCCTTTATAGCCTTTATTTCTAGAATCCATTATATCCGGTATATCTATATAAGTCCATCCATCTGTTCTTTTAATGTATTCCACTTAATTGAGATGTCCTCACGACAATATTTGATGTAAGAGAAAATCCAAACAACAACCTTTCCAGTGATCCTCTTAATTTGCGATAGGGGTATCTTCAACAGTATCTCAACATTCTTGAACCAATTTTCTTTGAACCCATCATCATATCAGAAAGCCAGAGCCTGGCCACCAAGTAAAATAAAATCATTTAAGCAGCATGTATCCAGGATTTTACAATTTTAGTCATGACCTCAGGTAGATGGAAAACAAAACACTTCTATCCACCTCGTGCTACAAAACTAAAATATGTCGCAGTTCTACTTTTTTCTTTGTGAGAAAAGGCAAGTGCTTTTATTCTTGTTTTTGGTTCATTCATGTGATGACTGGTTGTGTGTGCATAGTAATAACAATCATAGTAATAACAATCATCTTTAACATCACTGCGGAACTAATTTTTTTCCACTTTTCAGGGTGTATTTGTGTTAATTTTCTATCTGAGAAAAGGCAAGTGATTCATTTTGTACATGAAAATTACTTTTTTCCCTTTACCATTTAAATGCAAACAACATTTTCGGCTTTAATTTCCATGGCATTTTTTTTCAGTACAACAGAAATTCCACAGCAATTGGTAAATATAAACAAAGTTCTGTTTAGCCAAGATTAGGGTTTCTGCCTGACCCTTGCTATGTTTACAGTAGTAGCCATTCAAACTTTCCCCACTTTCCTTGATGGTCCCTTGGCTGGTCCCCTACAATTCCTTTTTAAAATATCAATATTTGTACTAAAATATTCTGATGACATTAAGATCTAAAGATAAGCATCATCTCCTGGTCAGACCCTGTAATTCACTGAAAGGGTGGAGTCAGGAATTTCACTGGGAGTTTGAGGGAAGTGGGCTGCCATTCGGCTGGTGTTTGCCTGGAAAGGACCGTTTTGAATGGCTGCAACTGTACATGTACAAGTTTTTGTATATTTAAATGTGTTTGGAGTAAAGATAAATACATAAAAAATATCTGATTGGACCATTTAGATGGACATGAGTCATTTGACTAAAATTGATTACAAATATGTAATGTAAACAAGCCAATCGGAATATTCTGATGGCATCTGGCAAGACTATCTTTGGACATCCACAGTAAACTCTGCTTGCCTTTTCCAGAAAAAAATGTATATAGTCAAGTGTCTAAATGCCTGCTGACTGGAATACCGGTATAAATCAGCCCTTTCAGTTTGATTATAATATCATTCAGATTTCAGTTAATCTGATAAGTGTTTAGTCCGATTGTTTAGTCTGATTGGCAGTTTATTTGAAAAACTTATGTCCATCCAAATGTAGGTATTTAACAACTAACTACAAAAATATGATTGGATAAACAGCTACCGTAACCCCTCCCTTAAGACTCACATAAACACCCTTTCACCAGTTTGAAGTGTGATGCAGATAAAACTAGAAAAGCACTCAGAGAGTGCAGACCTCTGCCAAGCAGCCAATTTTTCCTCAAATTGTGACTTACACCTCAACTAAAGTTCACACGTGATCTGGATCATTACCAAATTTTAAATGAAATGTTCCTTGGCGCACCTCTGGTAAAAAAAAAACTCCACAAAATGTAATAAAATTAAATCCAGTTTATTTCTATAGCGACAATTAAAAACACAGATTTTCTCAGGGCACTTCAGGGAGATAATTAAACCAGATCATACAGCCAGATTGTTTAAAAATGTCCTATCTAAAAAAAAAAAAAAAAAAAAAACACTACAGCTGATTGCATTAACTCACACCAAGCATGCTTTTAGCGACAGTGGAGAGGAAATATCCCTTTTAAAAAGACTGGGGTTTAAGGAGACAGAAGCTCCACGGGCAGCCCTGTCCAGGAAACACACAGGCATGATGAAGCAGAATGAGGAAAAAGGGTCCCTATGTCCTCCAGCAGTCTAAGCCTATATGCTGCAGAAGATTCTCAATGGATAATGTCTAAGCCTATACCAGCATAACTATAGAAATAGCTCACGATAACATGGCCACTCTGAATATGAGCCTTATCAAAAAGGAAAGTTGTAAGCCTAGCCTTATGCATTTATAAGTTTTCAATTAATCCGGCTAACAAACTAACAAAGTTGCCTTTTCTTGTATTTTTTTTTTTTTTAAATATCCAATGCTGAGGCTGTCAATAGTCACTCCTGCCAATCTCTGGTATAGTGGGGAACTGCTTGATCCTCCAAATATCCATATCTCACATCTTTTAAAGTTTCTTTATCCAGATTAGGATCCTCAAAATTTTATGAATTGTTCCTTCCATGTGGGACACCTCTGATAGAAATTTCATAAAAAAAATAGAACATTTTCAAGGTATCCTCTACACAGACACACACACAGAAACTTTCATGAAAACATAACCTCCTTGGCAGAGGTAATAAGCATAAAATAGTTGAATGCTTATAAAAATAAATTAAACCCTTCAATGATAACAAAAGAGTATGAATTAGAATTAAAAAGTATAAACAACCCAAGTTGTTGCACCATTAAAAACCTGTTGTAGAACCTATGAGACAAAAACAAGAAAAATACACACAGACCAAACATTCACTTCTCAGTCTTCTCAGTCATAACAACATCAGGCCCAGCAGCAAAAGTGATGTAAGGTGTTTTTTTTTTGCGAATCAATAGTTTATACAAACTGACTGTGAGCTTTAGTTTTAAAGTCCTGCGGATTCTGTGATTCACAAGAGTCCAATTAAAACAACAGCATGGTAAATTATTGACTATCAATCCGTTGTCTGTACCCTACTTATAAAGGAAAGGTCATGAATGGTCTGGTTCCTATTTACAATGATCATTTGGTAAGAGAGTGCACACAGCCCTAAGAGGTTGCAAGCTCCTCACAGGGCAATGAAAAAAACCACGTCTTTAAGGACTGGATATATCTCCCCAGCTATTCTGGGTATATTAGATGAATATATAGAAAAATAAGATGTTATATAGCCCTTAGGTATCATCTGAATCCTGATGGTCTATTGTTATGGGGAACAGTATAAATTCTCAATGCATTCTGAAAGAAAACTGCTAGCTCAACTGAATACAGATAGTCATCTGTCACTACATGCAAACTGATGGGCCAGAAGACCACAAGATTAAATTAAAATCTCTGGCTTTATTCCTTAAAAGGTATACTAAACAAGAAGTCATGAAATAAATATGATTTTCTACAAGTACTCCCTGGAAAATGGTAACAACAGAGCTCTAAGATCAAAGAAAAACATGTTGAAGAAGATACACATTGCCAGTGCTTTTAGCATCCAAGAGTTCACCAAACCCATCGGCCGCAATATTTAAGGGGAAAAAACACTTGGGAAAGATTTGAGGGCGCAAAAAGTTATTAGCTAATCTGCAAAATCCCTAGACATACAGCCATGCACACACAGACCTAGGGATGAATTAGTGACATCAATTAACAGTCATGTTTTGGACTGTGTGAGGAAGCTGGAGTACTCTGAGAGAATCCATGCATTGGCAGGGAGAACATGCAAACTCCATATAGAAAGACATTAAGCCAGGAATATAAGCCAGGAATAAAATCCAGTATCTTCTTGCAGCAGACAACAGTGCAAAAAGCTGTGCCACGATGCATCCCTAAAAGCAAAATCCCATTTTTAAATTATGGTTTTTATTTATTAAACGATGGAAGAGTGTCATGATGTTGCAGCTGATGATTGGTTTAGTTACTCATTTCATTCACCTGTCTAATTCTAGCTGGTTTCTCATTATTGCTCATCTGATCCACCTCTTCCTCGCTCTATTTAAGCTGCATGTCATCAAGGCCAGATTATTTCTCTTGAGCAAATGGGGAGAGTGGGTCATCATTACCTTGGTGTCTCTGATTTCCTGGTCTGCCTCTCAACCACTGAGCCTGCCTGTTCCTGTTTCGATCTGTTTGCCTGACCTGGATTTGGATTCCTGGACCTCTGAGCCTGCCTGTTCCTGTTCTGATCCGTTTGCCTGACCTGTCTTTGGACTCCTGCTTGTTCTCTGTTTCCTGGGGCTGCAGCATCTGGGAAACTCTGGGCGGCGCATCTTGTTGGCAGCCCAACAACTGGGTCCTGCCTATTTCTCTGAGCTGGAACTGAACTGTCATACCAGGTTAGTAACTCATGCGTTCGTAATCATCCTCCGTGAGAATATCATGGTCACTAGCCTGTGTTTATCTGCTACAGAGATTGATGCCTAGAACATCCTAGCCGCTTCTTCTGCAGAACCGCAGATCCATGTTTTGAATAAACACTTTTTGAGTTACCCTACTGTCTGTCTGTCTGAGCCATCTGTCTGGGCTAAAGCTCCAAGATCTGTAAGCAAAGGTGTTGATGGCAGTGGCCCAGCTGATATTCCATTCTGGGATTGTGTCAAAGCCAAACAGGAGCAGACCATATGAAGCTAACATGATGAGAAAAGGAAGCCAATGAAGATAAGCTAGGATAGCAGAAATATCATCAAACAGAAGGCTTTTAACTACAGTTTGTGGACTTACTGATAGTGGCAGCCTAGTGGTTAGGGTATAGAGTTTGAGCCACACTCCCACAGACTGCCACTCTGAGTCTCTGAGAAAGACACTTAGCCCCTGATTGCTCCCTGGGCGCCCCATGATGGCAGCCCACTGCTCCCCAAGGGGATTGGTTAAATGCAGAGGTAAATTTTCTTCAATATGAGATCAACAAAGTTAAATTATTAATATTAGTAGGTAAGGAAATTAGTAAGGAAATTCTAAAAACCTCTTTGATATGTGATTTAAATAACAGCTCTTGATTGAAAATAACACGAAGGATTTTTACTTTATTATCTGAGATCCGATGAATTCCATCCAAATGAAGTTACTGAAAAATCTGGTTTGTTTTCAAAGACTGTAGTCTAAAGACAATAACTTTTGTTTTGTCTGTATTGAGAAGCAGAAAGTTAAGGGTCATCCAGGTTTTTATGTCTTCCAGACATGTCTGTAGTCTATATAATGGCTAAAATGCTTTCTAGATTTATAGACAGATATAGGTGAGTATCATCAGCATAACATGGGAAATTAATCTCAGAGGTGTACTGCCAAATGTCTAAAATAAAAAAATAAAAACCTTAAACAGAGCCTTTCTTAAATGATTTTGTCCCATCACAGATGGAGCCAGGATTCAGAAATTGGTCGTAACGCAGCCTTAAAAATCTACACCAACTTCAGAGAGTGGACGAAAATCCTAGAGCCCACTAAAATTGAAGAATCCTTGATAAAAATGCAAACAGGTAGGGAATAAAAACATTATCAGTCATTTTTACAGGCTATTTATAGATATGGACCCAAACAAAACTCTACAGACCAAAGAAAAATGGGAAATGAATATAGATATACAGCAAGACAGATGGGAGGAAAATCTGCACTGAAGCGCACTCAAGTTACTAACTCTAATAAATGGTGAGAATTTAGGTGGAAGGTAAGAATAAGATTCTTTAGGACACCAGCGGTCATATCTAAAATGGGGTCCACACACTCAGATAAATGCTGGAGAAGTTGTGGGTCACACATTGGCAAACTTTCTCATATATTTTGGATATGCCCTAATTTGAGAAAAATATGGGATTAGATATTTGAGGCACTTAGATAAGTCTTTCAGCAAAACTTTCAACAAAGACCCTGACATAGTACTGCTTGGATTATTACCAAAATACATTACTGGAGGAGGAAAAATATACCTTCTACAAATATTACTTATTGTGGCTCTTAAATTTCACAGGTAAATGGCTGAAGCCTGACCCGCCAACATACAAGATATGGATTGAAAAGGTCTGGGAAATCTATCACATGGAACAAATAACTTATTGCCTGAGGCTTTAAAAAGACATATTCAATAAAAACTATTGTTAATAGGTGGAAACTGGCCATGGCCATACCAATGCAGTAAAAATCTTTTTTTTTCGTATTTTTTATATATTATACTTCTTTATCTTTACTTACTTATTAATATTTTTTATTTCATTTTTATTTCTTCATCTATCACCATTTGCGCTGCTCATTTAATTAGTAACTGTATTTATGTTTGTAAGTTACTCATGTTTAACCATGTGACCCACTTTAATTGTAAGTTTAACACGATGCATATACTTTCAAAGTTTTGTTCTTTTTTTTAGTATACTGCAATTGAAGAACAGGAGACTGAATGTAGGCTTGTATGTATATGTGTAAGTTGCAAAAATTGAAGAAAAATTGTGATAAAAAAAGCAGAGCCTATCCGAGAAAATGCATCAGATTAAAATATCTCAAAAAGCAACACACCATGCTCATGAAAAAAAAAAAAAAAATTAAACAGCTTCCCATGTAGTTGGATTAACACAACAACACACAGCTGTGAGCACACACAACCAGCTATTAGGGGAAGGGACCAACTACTTTATTACATGAGGTCAGGTGGGCAGATTTGTTTCTTAGCAAACACATTTATTGTTTGAAAGCCACATTTTTATTTATTCAGGTTGACTTTGTCTGATATTGGACAAACAGCTAAGAATAACAAAAAAAGTAGAATAGAAATTAATCATTAAAGGGGAGGATACATTTTCACAGCACTATAGACAGAAGCCTCAGTAAACTTACTTAAACATACTTGAGATGGAGGAAGGAGCTTCCCCTTCCTAGGGGTACCAATCTCAGCAGAGACTTCCCTCTTCTGAGACACGTCTAGCTCTGCAGGGGGAAGCCCCAGGCATTCCTGAGCCATCCGAGAGACATAGGCCCCATACTTTAAACCACTAGCCCTTACTTGCTACTACTACCCCTTACCCACTATCCTTTCTAGTAATCAGGACACCACTACCTGCATAGCTGATGTTCTGGTACGTAAACGACTGCGTATTTACATACACACATACATAAGATATACATAAGATATGTGCTACCATAATAGGAGACAAAGCTTACAGTATAAAACAAACCCAAAAAAAAAACAACAGCATTAAACCTGAAAATCGTATAAAGGGGATTAAATTGAGCTTGGTTAACTATCCTTTTCTTTATCAGCTATGATTAGACTTTAAAAGTTATCAATAAGCCCAAGCCACAATTTCTAATATAATAAATATGCTAGTTACAAAACCATAGGAATTTTTTCAAGTCTCAAGAGGTATTGCATTTTTATACTCTTTGGTGTGTTTACAATATAGAAATTAAAAAAATAAGTTTGTTAGCACTGCTTTGATTCTCTAATTTCAATAAACTTGTTCATTTATTACATTTTTCTCTTCTTTGCATGTAAGTTATGCTGGTCGTATCTAAATAATCGTGATAAAATCGAGATCACAATAATATAATCAAAAAGTCGTGATATTTTATTTTTTCCATATCGCCCAGCCCTAGTTTGGGCTTGGTTCTCTGATAACAAAGAACACATGAGCAGACCTCGTCATCTCCTATTTTCAGTCAGCTGACTCATTTTGCGTGTTTTCCAGTATCCAGCTTTGCAATTCACTGATCTGTTTACATATATA
>NW_015151656.1:155493-166813 GCF_000732505.1 Cyprinodon variegatus
ATAATCACAGCTCTATGGAGCAGTATTAGACTCATATTCTGACTAGAATTGAGTCGGACTACGTCAGGCGACGATTCCAGTGGCACTGACACCAACCGCCATTTGATGCTGAAAAGGAGTAAAGACAGCAGCCCAATAACATCCAGAGAAAACTGTTAAAACCAAATAAATATATAAAACCAAAAATGAGGCAAATCAATTGCTGTTCCCCATTTCTCTTTTCACTGCGACTAAACAACACAACTTACCATATCACTGTCTTTCTACCAAAAACAAGTTAGCCTTTAAAGATGGATCGATTTGGACCTATTGGTTGGAATTGATGCGTACAGAATAGGCATAAACGGTATCGTCACACACAGCAGTGAGTGAAGGCTGATAGTAAAAAACTGACAATACTCCACAGATGCATTAGACAGCATTAACAGCAATTTATGGAGATAGATAAGGATCACATACAGGGTTTCTATGAGACCAGGTGATCATGCTTGATGTCAGTGTGGAATTTCCCCCACTGATTCAGAAAAAGCGGTGTTGAACTTGTGAGACCCTGATAAATAATATCCTTAAAAGTTTAGTTTTGAATTAACAGTACTTATAATCATGTGAATCCATCATTATTTAAATAATTGTATACCAAGTTATTTTGTTTAATTAAAAACACTCCATGTCAGCTTTTAATGATGTCAATTTCATAAAGGTTATTCATGTTTCATAATCTCCTTACCTATTTCATCCTCAGGTTCAATGCATGGCTGAGCAAGCTATTTCTACTATTCAGTGCAATCAAGTAAAGAGGTAAGCACAAGAATAGGAAGATAATGATTTTTGCTCAAATTCCATTGACTCATTTTTTATTGTAGGGTAAAATGGTCAACATTAGAAATGCAAAACAAAGTTGCTGGTTTGTATCGATCCACTTTTCCTGAGGGATTAATTCAGACTGAACAATTTTTATTTCTCTGGTTTTAAACTAAAAGAAGCATCCCTTTCTCTCCATTTTGCTTTGAACGGCTTAAAGAGCTCTGATTCCCAGGAATGTTTGTTTTCCCTTCCTCCCGATCATTACTTTGGTCAGCTTGCATTAAATTGCATTAGAGACCCTACTAACAGCCTCCATTCCTGTTTCACACACGCACACACACACAGCAACAAACGTATTGATCTGTGAAAGTCCAATGGATTATGAAAAATGGGACCCGAACTTAACAACACTTCACCTGAGATGGACTGCCTCTCTCTGTGGCTTGGCCAGAGAGGTGAAAATGTGAGCATAGGGAAATCAGAGGTAAATGTCATCCTAGCCCTGTATCTTTTTGCATTGATTTACTGCTAAGGCAAAGATCTAAAGGAATAATTTATCCTGGTAATGATTAATAGATCCCAGAACAAGGGGTTATTTGGTGTTATTACAGTTTACTTTGTGGCCGATAGGGCAATTTTTGCATCAAACTCTGAGAAAATGTGTGCACCTCAGTAGCACTATGTACAGTTCTTCATTTGCACTAAAACAACATTATCTATTCATTTCAACTGAAGCACCAGAACAGTAATCATGAGTTAATACTAAAATATTTCAATATGCATTGGATCAGCACAAAACTGTCACTCATAAAGGAGTGTTAAGCTGAGGAAGGGAATAAATGAAGATCAAGTAATTCATTCAGTGTCCACCTAAATAGTTCTGTCTGATTTTAGTGATCATTCTAACACATTTTTGTGTTTACTTGGTGGTTAAAACAAAGAACATCAAGAAGCTGAATAAGGTTTATGTCTATGCTAATTTATGTTGTTTAAAGATAAGCATATCTTGTGAATTTTAACGCAGCCATTATGTGTATGAGATGGTTTCTGGTTCACACAGTGAGTCAGCTTTTCAGCAACAACAAAATCCCTTCAGGTACATTAAACACAGTATTGTCTTACCACTCTCTGCATTTTAGGACTATTTAATCACTTAATAAGTAATTAAGCTTTCTGGAAAAGGAATTTTAAATGAAAACAACCAATATTATATAAATTATCAGACATGTTTATAAAAGACAACACATAAAAATAGAATGAACCAATGAAATCTCAATGACATCCACATCACTAAATACAGTCAGTAAAAGTATGACTATGTAAGGCTCACAGTTCCAGAGGCCTGACAGGCTCAGACACAGACAGGAGTAGGTATCATTACCACAGTGAGGTTGTGGTTATTTTTGACTGTGTTTTTACCAGCATTCTGTTTCTCATGTGTAGCTAGCCTGGTTCCTGCAACTTTTTTAGGAGTGTGTTGAGTCTGTTTGAGCCCTTTGGATTTTTCAAGACAGTCTTCTCATGCAGTCTAGTAAAGATCAGTCTACTAATGCACTTTTTGCAAATTACCTCAGTGTTCAATGTCCACTCTACTGTAGCTTGCAGTCTAGGGTAACACTGGGGTATAGGTACTGTATAATGTAAGTGCTCAATATCTGCCCCTGAAAATCAGATCAGCAAGACAGATGTCTTTGGGTTGCAGATATTGACTAACATTTCCTTGGTCTAATCCATGTTTAGCTGAAATTGGTTCCCAACAGACCTGGACCAACTTGTGGTTTCATTACATCTAGGTATGAATCGCTGTAAGTCTGACCACTCTCCTGAGTCTAATAAACTACTGAATGCAAGATCCCTGAAAAGCATATCCCTTAAGAGTATGGAGTGCTACAACCTCTCCGACAAATAAAAGTGGCAAGTCAATAAAGGAGCTTTGATTTAGGGGCTGTGCAAATGCTTTTACTTGCTTTTTTTGGATGATCTTTGGGTGTTCTCCGCATGCATCCATGGGTTTCCAAGGTATTATGGTGTTGGAGCCAAATGCTTGAATTATGTTTAAATATTTTATTAGTTCTAGTTTACTATTTTTTTTTTTGTCTGATTTGTCATCACATATATGAACATGAAATATCTTGGTTTGAAGTATGAGTTAAATTGATCATGAAATAATGAATTGGTTAGTTGTATTTTTTGTTGCTGTTCGTAACTGACACGGTTTCTCGCCTCTGCCCCTTCATCATAGACATTATAGGCATGATACTTTCTGCTCGGAGATGTTGCTGCCACTGCTCCTACAAAAGCTGTAATTGATCTAGTGCTCATGTGGGTAACCTCTGCTCCGAGAATGGTTTGATGTGACTTGTTATTGTTTTTATGCGCATGGTGGTCACTTCAGGGATACAATTCAAACGCTTATCAAAAACAGCCACACACAGCAAAATCAGATCTAACAAAAATCAGAATTAAGCATTAAGACCTGTGTGAACATTGCCATAGACTTTTGGACATGGGGATAGGTTCCAGTTCCTGGGACCCCGCAAGGAGTAGGTTGGGAAAAGTATAGATGACTTTGAATAATCCTTGATATGCTCACATAATTTTGCTAACTGACATTTCTTTTGCAAAAAAAACACTGACAATGAGCGCCAAGCTTAGTTCTGAATGTTCTGATCGCCATTTTTAACGACATTTTGTTCAATGGTGAGGGACAACATTGAAAAGTGAAAAAAAGAAAGGCAAAGTGGAATTATATTTTTGTAATACTGACTAATTTCTATCAGGTGCTGTTAAAAGACTAGAATAACTGTTGATTGACAGATCAGTGGGAGGGTGACTACTCATGAAAGAAGTAGGAGAAACTGCCTGCTCCAAATCCCAAAACTCAGGTGGGTTTATTCTTGTCTATGCACTTAACCCTCTGCTAATAACAAACTGACAGGTGAAACTCAGCTGTGCATCTGGATATACTCACTGAATCCGCACACGTCAAGGCTGAAAGGCTGTGTGAGCACCCATTGATTCTCAATGCATCAAACGTGCCCCCTTGATTCACCTTCTTATCCAGAAAGACAGGCTTGATAGATCCGTGGCATATTTTCTGATTCATTAGATGAGCATTTGGCATTAACCTCACCCTGGGAGTGGATTCCCAGAGCAGCTTTGGTGTTAATCCATCCCACTCAGGCTCAGGAGCATGCTGACACTGATGAAGAAATGATGAAACTCTGATGCCTTGGAGAGATCCTAACTGTTTAGCCTATTGACAAGGGGATGAGACACCCATCGGTTTTTCACAGTCATCATACGGTAGTTAGGGCCCTGATTATTTCCTATCGCTTTCCTATATGTTTTTGTTTCCTTGTTATGGGTCACTTCTCAATGTCAATGTACATTCTGTAGAGAAAATTTGGAGGAATTGGAAGTTTCGGTTTCTCACCCAAAGCTCCCCTTGTTTTTGGAACAGTGTTTTTTCTCCATTTCATAGGAACTAAGAATTCAGCAACAATAACTTTATCTTACGACTGCCAAAGATGTCTGTAGTTTCAAGGTATCACGATGAAAGCTTCAAGGGAGAGGAAAACTTTGGTTTTCTCTTTACAGAATTGTAAACAAAGGTCACATTTGTCTTCTTTCTGAAGATGAAATCATGTTTTTTTTTTCCTGGTTTTCTTGGTTGCCAAATCGCCTTAGCTTTAACATTGCCAATTTGTCAACATGCAATAATAGACTGAGTATATTCTGTCTAGTCTAACTTACACAGCTTTTTAGTTGAATTTATAAATTCAACTAGCCTAAACAGTGTCTTTCAAAACTTACATTACCATTTTTGTGTCCTTTTAGCATATTCAGGGGTCACACAAAAAAATCATATCAGCTGTGCTGTTGCCTTTAACACCTTTGTTTATAGATGTTGGAGCTTGGCCTGTTTTTCAGTGTAGTCCTGTTTTTCTGACTGTGACTAACTATATGTTTTCTCATTCATCCTCTGATATAGGAACCGGCTCGAGGGCTCGTCTGCCTTGCTGGGTCTTTCCTGGACGGGGCATCTGTGGAGCTGGTTAACATTTACCTTTTATACTGTGTATCTGCTTATTTTTTTATGTCTGTTTCTATCTTCTACTCAAGTCAGCCTTGGCAGATCATACACACTGAGCATGGTTCTGTTGGAGGTTTGTTCCTGTTAAAAGGGAGTTTTTCCCCTCCACTGCTGGTACAAGCATGCTCGGTGTGAGGAATTGCCCAATGAGTTGATGCAATCAGCTGGTTTTCCTTAGATAGTAAACTTAGAACCAGTCTGACTGTATCATCTTGTTGAATTGTCTCTGTAAGGTTCCTTGAGATGACATATGTGAGAAATTGGTGCTATATCAATAAACTAAATTGATTTGAATTAATTATTACTTTGCAGTACAGGTGAGATTAGAAAAACAAACAGGAGCTGGGATAGTACTGCACAATAGAAAGACTGCAAGGCTGTAAACCTTTTTACTAAACCTATTATTTGTGGGATCTAGTTTGTATCATAAAATTCATATACAACCCTTCAATCTGAGGACTAAAATTTTATTGTGGTTACCTAGCATATGATGGCATTTCTCTGTTTCAACCTGATACACTACATTAAATTGAATCATATGACTTTAGAAATGAGAGGAGAGGTGCTGGTATATATAATTGAAGAGTGGCCCTCAACATGATACAGTTCTAAATAAACTCAGTCTCTGTAAAGTTGCAAAAAACCCTGGCTGTGTCTTAGCATCCAGACTCCTGCTGCTTTGAGATGGCAGTCGGATCTCCTTAAAACAGGACAATACAGAGTTTCATCACTCTTTTATTCACGTGTTTCCCAAAAAACACCAGCTAATACAATAAGTGGCTTCTGTTGTACACTAAAACCATGACACTTATTTTTCCTTGTTCACCAAGGGACTTTTATTGTTCTTATACCCATGAGGGTCCGTTTGGAGCCACCAACAGTTCATATGGAATTCAGATATAGTCAATATTTTGAAGGTAAAGGGTGACAACTACGCAGAAAATTGGATTAAATAAAAAATAGGATTTCTGCATTAAAGCGTGCAGTGAGAATGTAGACTAAGAGAACCTGAAGACTGCAATGTGTAAAATAGAAGATTACATTCTGAATGAGGGCAAATGGAAAGACTTCATACTGGGATGAAATTATTAAGTTATGTTGATACCATATAGGATTTTTTAAAAATCGCTGGAAATAAAAGATCTAATGATAATCTGTGAGTGGACGATTTTTCTAAAGTACCCCAAAGAACACCAAGATTTTCAAGTTTGTTACCTTTCTCTTAGACTAAATACAAAAATATGTTACTGGTTGGAAAAACACCCACATATCAACTCCTGTTCAAGAGTTACAGTAAAGATGAGCAAAAACAGAACGCAGTCACATGTATTTCCCTCCTTTGTTTTCTACAGCACTCTGTTTACCAAGCACTCTCATGGAATGAGATTCTTCCTTGAATATTTGCAAAGATCTGATGTCCTTTCATATCTGTTGCTCTGTAATGACTTAGCCTTCATCCCTCCTCCTCCTCCTCCCCTTTCATCTACATCATTCATCACTGCTGGGACACTTAATGAGAAACCTTTCCAGAGCTGAATCATAAGGACAGTCATTTAGATTCAATCGATACTCGGTGAAGACATTAGAGCGTGTGCTTCTTTTCCATTATGTAACTGAGAGCAATAAGGGACGCAGTCAGTGATTCATGTACACAGATAACTAAAGCAGAATGAGACTATAAAAGAAGGAGCCATTCGGCCCAGTAATGAAACATTAAAACATACACAAAAGGAAGATAATAAGATTTCACAAAGCATGGATCATAAAATAGAATCCTTCTTTTAGCTTTGCAAAGGAGGAAAACAGCTTTTCTTTGTTTTGTCTTTACTTTTTTTGCAAAACCAAATCTTCCCAACAGATGGTGCTCAGTAATGATGCAACAAGCTCTTGAGGTAAAATCCCTGTCTTTGCTAGTTAATGTGTAAACATTTTCTAATTAATGTTATTTAATGTATTTGCAATAAATCAGAAAAATCTTAATATCTTAAAGAGCACAAAGTCTAAATATTTTAAGAGTTTGGAGTGGAAGATTGGCAGCTGTACTTGTAATGGTATACTCTGAAAATACTAGCATACCTTTAGATATTACAATTTTTGTTGAGTGAAGGAATTCAAAATGTTTAGAAATTACCCTGATTTAAGGGAAGCAATGCTCGTTTGTAGACACACTGCTGGTTTTTCACGGCTAAGGAGGCCGTTGTAGGAATTCCTCTTTTACACTGGGGGTTAACGGTTTTTCTTCTTCTTTTTCATTGTGTCCTTGGGCAAGGCAGTTAGTCCTGTGCCCACTGTTTTTCATTGTTCAGATGGCCCAGTAGCACTGATTGTATGCTAGACTTGTTTCTGCCAGTCTATCTACAATGCAACTTGCCATCACCAGTGTGTGACTGTGTGAGTAAACCAGAGAATAACTGAGTGTAGTGTAATGCACTTAGGAGTGCTGGGAATCAATAAAGAGCTGACATTGTTTTAACACAAACATATAACAGCAAACCATTAAGGACTATTGTATTAACTTTGAAAGAAAACAGCATTTTAAAATGTTTCAGAATTACATTTTGCTGTTCATAACACCATTACTAATTATATTTGCCTGTTATTTTCTGCATGATTAATAAATTATAATACTATTTGGTTGAAACACATTCAATATACATTTCCAAGCCATAATTATTTACAATGTAAACATTTATTTTGGTCTTTATTATTTGTACTACATTGGCAAAGAGCTGTAACGTTTTCAATATTTTTCGTAAAATTAAAATCAAGCTGTTCAAACCAAAATTACATTTAGCATGCTTATTTACTGAGGATTAAAGTGTTGTATTGGTTTGGAAAATGTTTGGCCTGTTCTCTGGGGTTTTGCATATTTTCTGAGTGAGCTTCCTGCTACAGAGAGGATCTTTGCTGGTGGCTGGGCCGACCCATGTTGCTGCACACTTGAGAATATTTCTTAATGAAGATGACTTTTGTGTTTATAAGGAGGTGAAGAATCATCTCCCTTCGCCGGGTGATTTGCCTTGATGGTCAAAGACAAGGAATAACTTTCTTGCTGAAATTTTTCTTCTTGTGAATCTCTTTTAATGTGGACTTTAGTTTGGGGTACAGTCTGCAAAGCCCGCTGAATCAAACCTCTACAGATCCATGCTACCTCCCCTTCATCTCTCAAATATGCACATCCATCAGTCATCAGTTGTCGTCAACCAACTCCTTCCTGATCAGTCTGCTTTCTCACCTCTGACCAACAAAACATTTCAACTAACCTCCTGCAGTTCTCTGCTTCCAGATTCTTGCTGCTTTTTTGAATAAAACATAAAAATTCACTGGTACTCAATGTGATTCTGCATGTGAGTCAGAAAAATACAGACCAACATTACAGTTGATGTTTTAACATTTTTATTTTTGAATCCATATTGTATTTTGCTAGCTTGAAACATGCAGAGAACACAAGAATAAAGTCTAATAAAACCATTTATGGCAAATTCAATAAAAAAGAAATGTTCAGCACTGCAAAGGAATGCACCAAGTCCAAAATACTGGTTTATGGGTAAATTACCTCTTGACTGAACATTTGAACAAAAGTTTTATATTCTTACCAAATGTGCAACAATGCTAAGATACAGGACCACATTGCCATGTTGCATTAGATCAGGGGTCACCAACATGGAGCTCGAGGGAACCAAGGGGCCCTCAAGGACCACAAGGGGTGCCCTTAGAGTCTTCTGAAAATAGAACAACTCAACAGTGAGATATGTTTGAAATCTCATTGTATTCTGTTGCTCTTCTTTTTTTAATCAGTTATAGAACATTTCATCATTAATCATATATGGCATTTAAGCATTTATAGAGATTTCAAAATGAAAATGTCTAAAAGAAAATTAGAAATTAAAAGATACGATAAAGATATGTATATAATGTATGAAGTTTAGGTGAACATTGACCCTTGCAATTCATAGGTCAGTATTGGTAGCCCTTCCTGTGACTCAGTACACCTGAATTAGCCCTCAACTGTAAAAAAGTTGGTGAACGCTGCATTAGATCATAGGTAATAAATGCTGTGTAAGTATAATTTAGCAGTAGGACAGTTAATTCCAATTTCAAAACTGTCTTTTTGACAAATTGTTTAGTTTTCATTACACTGATAATCTATATGTTTTTTGTATTTTTCTTTAATGGTACAAATTCATTTTTGTGTCCACTCTCCCTGCAGGGATGTTGATCTGTATATAATTTTATTGACATCCTGATAATTGTATCAACACAGTTAATCAATACATTTTACCATTGGTTAAACCATCAGCAGTTTGGGATTGCTCATCATAAAACATGTCATAGAAAACAGAGACAGGGGAGTGTTTTGAGCTCTGATCTGTAAAATTACAGAACCAATGTAGACCTTCTTTTAACTGTGGTGTGTTCATGCAGCAGAGATGAATCATCTGGCGAACTTGAATTACACATGATGCAACATGTTATTTATAGTTTAATATTAACCACACTCTGACTTTTCCCATTTAGAAATCCAATCTAGGTCTGCAGCTCCCTGATGGAACATCAGACTTCACTCAGCAAAGGAACAAATGAGTGTTCTCTTCTCTATTTGACCACATGCCTCACACCCTTCAGCCTTCTGCGGGTTTATAGGTTGCCTTTTAAATCTCCCCTCTGCGGTCGCGGCTCTCTGTGGGCCTTCAAATAAATGGACTGCCTCTCTCAGAAACAATGAGAATTTCTGTGGCCCTGACAAAGATCAATCTTGGCCGCAAGCGCTGGAAGCAGCCGGGTGCAGCGGGGTTTCTGGCCTCTTATACAGACAAATAAATCCACTGAACTGTCACTCATAGTTTTCCTGCAGTAAGGCTGTCTTTTCATTCAATACTTGAGCAGTTAATGTTCTGTTTAAAGGATATAAATCCGCTTTATTACAACTTCAGTCTTTTCTTTGTTGCTCTGTTAGGATGAAGACATTTTCATTGACAGATGCACAGATCTGGTAAAGAAATGTAAAATCTAATAGAATTTTAGATGGATAACTCAATGCATAATAATAAATTAACACTAAAACCTTCATTAAAAGAAGAGCAACAGTTTGTAGATTTACTTGTACAGTTTGGACACATTTCACTTATGTGCAATAATAAAGAACTAATCCTGAGCATCCAAAAAAAAGAGAAGCAAAGAGAAGCAAAAAAGAACATGGATATTTGCATTCTTCCACCTGTAAATATGCATTTTTTGCACTATACACTTTGTACATAATTATTAGGCAAGTTGTATTTTTGATCATATCATTTTTATGTACATTTTTCAACTCCAAGCCATAGAGACTTGCAGGGTTACAGGATATAAGCAAACCAACTAATGCGTATTTGTTTAAGGAGGAAAGCCAGACCCCACGGAGATCAGCATCTGATATCAAGGCTTGCATGAATATTAGGCAGCTTCTTTTCTTCAGGCAAAATGGGTCAGAGAAAAAGATTAGATGACTCACAAGTCAAAATTTTTTAAAAGTCTTTTAGAGGGATGCAGCACTCTTACAATTGCAAGATATTGGGGAATGGTCGGCTTCTCTAAAGTCCCCTTAGGTGTGAGAGTGTGTGTGTTAATGGTTGTTTGTCTCTGTGTTGCCCTGCAATGGACTGGCAACCTGTCAAGGGTGTACTCCGCCTCTCGCCCGTAGACAGACTGTCTGAAAATGAATGGATGGGGAATGATCACAGGACAATCAAACATTTTTATGCAAATAGTCAAAATAGTTGCAAGAAATGAGTTGAGAAAAGAAGATGAATCTGAACAGATTTGAGAAAATTAAACATGCTGTCATATTCCAGAACTGCAACCTACCTGGAGTGCCCAGAAGTACAAGATGTTCAGTGCTCAGAGACATAAGGAAGGAAGAAACCCAACAACTGTATAAAACATTCAACTTTGTTTTTTGTACGATATTCAGTTTTAAAGAGCCATTTTCTGGATTTCTGGTTGACTCCATGTTAAAAAAAAAAAAACATACAGTATGTATCAATCCCCTCTTGTTTTGACATTCTTACAACATTTGATTTCTACATTGACAGACTCACACTGAGAAAAGCTGGAATTAGAAAAGTTGTATTGACATAAATGAAAACATATTTTTATCGCTCAGGCCCCAGCAGAAGACTGATGCTGTGAATCGACATTTGCATGGATGCGTAACCTAGGAAAAACATTCGAAGGGTGTTTACCCCGGGGCCTGGATATTGGTGGTGGGATAAGCCAGAGGGTGATTAGGATAGAGAACAGGCTGAGAGTGAGAGAGGAGATGGGGCGTGGTGGTGAAAGTTTGATTGCGTGCTAGAAGGAGGTGAAGCTGATGTTGAAAGATGTTTGGCCTCTGAGCAGCTGCTGTCTGTTTGAGCTGCTGAAGTTTGAGCATGGGATATC
>NW_015151656.1:167198-217243 GCF_000732505.1 Cyprinodon variegatus
AACGGTTGTGAATGAGCACCCTGTCATATGGAGTTCACCTTTTCATATTTTTCTGTTTCCATAATATCTGTTAATTTAACAAATAAGAAATTGTTTTGGTTGATTTTTAAAATACAAAAAGGTGCTAAAAAAAATTGTACTAAACCAAAGGCTCCAGTGCATTGTGCAATGTGGCCAATTTAAAGTGCATTTTATAAATTTTCATTCTTATTTTAAGTTCTACAATTTTTCGTGCCTGTAACCCAACTATCACTTAGAACTGCCTTTGAGTGTTGAAGTTAAACTGTTAAACTGATTCACTATTAGTTTCAGGTTGTGCTCCAACTGTTTTTGTTTGTTTTACCAGCTTTTAACATGATTTTAATATTTTAACATGAGTTTTTGCGGCACTAGTGACTCGTTTTTTCGACAGTAGGCTGACAGGAAAGGGTGTATGAAAAAGGGGGAGAGACATGCGGCAAAGGTCCACAGGTCGGTTCGAAACTGGGTCAGCCGCGCTGAGGACTAAGGCCTCCATGCATGGGTCGTGCGCGCTAACTGCTGCTCCAACTGCATGCCCCTCTTTTGCTTTATTTTGCTTTTATTTTTCTTCGTTTTTACTGTTTAATTCATGTAAAGCACTTTGAATTTTCCTTGTGCTGCATTGTACTCTACAACTTACTTTCCCTTGCCTAAAGCTTATTAGGTATGCACTATGTCTCGCTTAGCCCCAAAAACTTGAAAGGTTTGCTGCACTTCTCTCCTTTTATACATTATCCTAGAATAACATTGTATAGAACTAAACCTTACTGCTACACATGAATATGGCCTGCCAGGTTTAAAAAGATTTTGAATTAAAGATAAACCCAAATTAAAACTTTACACTTGTAGTCAAAGCCTCAAAGAACAGCATTTAAGTTTGCATTTCTGTTTGCACAAGATAATCTGTTGAGGAAATGCCTGTTTACAATAGTACATAGAAAAAAATATTTACCCTGATTAAAGTCAGCTTAACGAAACTAGATTTAAAAAAGAAAATAATCTATTTTCTCAAACTGCAGGTATTAACTGTCGACAGTTCAGTTGTATCAAGATGAACGCCACTGAACACCATGTTCAAATGAATATTGAGGAAAAAAAATGACTCTAATTTGCTGTTATTAAGGAGGAATTTGGAGGAATGAGAATGAAACGAGGAGCAGAGGTAACGCTGCAGTATTTACACTTCATTACTGTCACAATGTGTCTGCACCGCTGTCTCCAACAATTACTGTGACAGGCTTCAAATGATAAAATAAGGTCTGCAGGGATTAACAACACTTTAAAACCCTAACTTCATGCGGGATTAACTTGTAGTCATCAAAATAAAACTGAAATAAACAACATCAACGCAGATGACAGATCTGAACTTCAAAAAGAAAAACAAGTTTACCCAAAGGACAGCAAGTCCAATCAGGCCAAAAAAAAACAAAGCAAAACCTAGTAGAGACGTTATTATTCATAGTGAGTTCATTAGATTATGGGAAATCTATTAGTTTGTTTAAAAGTCTAAGAAAGCAATCAGATAAATATTTCATTCATCCTAAAACACACACACACTTTACAGAACAGGAGGTTCCTAATGTTTAGATTCAAGTAAAATTGTGTTCAGTACCCTTTTATGCACTAGAACAAAGGAAATAGCATGACATTATTTTGCCCACAAAATGTATCATGCAATTATGGCAATCTGGGTATGAATAAACACAAGGGAATCATGTTATTATTTTTCGAAAAGCTAGTTTTAAGAAGACTTCTGGATTTAGACCGATTAAGCTGACAAGCAGAAGCAGACTGGACTTCATTCTGAGAAGGGTACCTTCATATATACAAATAGATACAAACTGATTAAAAAGCCAGGGTATTCAACCTTGCTCCTTAGGACTCAGTATCCTGCATGGTTACATTTTGTCTCAATTTTTGGACACCTGAATCAAGTGACTGTATTCTCTTCTCAGCAAAGGATTGTAAGATCCAGTAAAATACCCATTTATTAAAGAAAGGCATGTGGGAGCAGGAAAACACATAAAACCTATAAGAAAGTGGGTCCTAAGGAAGGGCATTGAAGGCATTTACTTTAAAGGAATCCAAACCCATATACCCTCACCCCATCAAAGCTGCTGCTGCCAGTATTGCCTACTGTACTAAGCTGGATTCCTTGGGCCATTATGATCCTAAATTTGATTATATGGAGTGAACCTCACTCTGGTTCATCACAGGCCTGGACTGCTGAGGATTCCCTAATGTGACGCCCAGCAAATTGATAACTCTAATCTTGCTGGAAGGAGAATCCTATTAACTGAGCCGTGGCTTCTCTCATGGGATCATTCCCTCTTTATGCTTTGATCATTTCAGATTGAGCTTTAAGGAGGGCATCCTGTGCACAATTACAGTTTCATTACCAGTATACATTAAAGGGAAAAAGAATGTACTGGCTCTTTTTATTCTATAGTTTTACAGTTTGTTTGCAGTATAGAAACATATGCAGTGAGTTTTAAGTGAGATAGAATCCCATTGGGATTAAATGAGTGAAGGGTTTTCCGTGTTTATATGTACTCTGTTTCATGATCTTGGCACTGATAACTGGATTATTGGTTTATTTCATCCACCTGTCCGGCTATTCGAGCTGTAGGTGAGCATTCTCTAGTGCAGGGTTTTTCAACCTGGTCCTCAAGGCACCCTGCTCTGCATGTTTTAGATGTTTCCCAGCTTTCACACACCTGTTATCAATTGATAGCAGATTATCAGGCTTTGCTGAACTGCAATCATCTGAATCAGGTGTGCTGAACCTCAAAAACATCCAAAACATGCAGAGCAGGAAGCCTTGAGGACCAGGATTGAAAAACACTGCTCTAGTGTACCCCGGTGTCTTTACTCTGAGTGCCTGATCCTGACTAGTTTCTGCTCCTGAACTTCTGAGTTTGCCTGCCCCTGTTCTGATCTGTTTGCCTGACCTGTCTACGGATTTCCTTTGGATTCTGCCTGCTAAAGACCTTGGGTCTGTCTACCGACCCAAGATTGGGACCTCTTTGCAGCTCTGTTCATCTGGCCTGGACTTCTGCTTCCTTATCGACACCAGCTTTGAACTCTTATGCCAGATACTTCTCTTCCTCATCTGCTGGTTTCTGCTCGTCTGTCTGCTGCACCTTTGGCTTCTACTCCTGAAACTCTCTTGGCGGCTTCCACCGCATGGTGTGGAACATATCCAGCTGGATTCCACTCTTGGCTCGGACTGAACTTAATAACAAGGTTAGTGACTCACATGCTCGCTATCGTTGTCTGTCAGAGTTATGTGGTCACTAACCTGTTTTTCTCCCTCTACAGAGATTTCAACCATCTAGTCCTAGGTGACAAGAAGCTGCCAATCACTTCAGTCTGCCTGAATTCTGGGTCCAACGTTCTAAGTCCTGACACTCTGCTGCTCTGTACATAAAACATTCTACAGGAACGATTTTGGCCCTACATATACAATTCAGGATAAATATTCACAACACTCCCAAAATGTGTCCAAATAACCATGGGATCAGAATTACTTCAATCCTAACACTACTATTTTGCAAGTCTCACACTCTTATCATCCAAAAAGTCTTGTATACTGCCTTTTTTACTGTCATCATACTTGAGTTCACTTTTCTGTGCTCTTGTCGGATATTTTCATTCTTCTCCTTTAAGCTCTCTAGTTCCTTTTTGTATTCAGTTTACTTGCTGTGATTTCTGAAAAATATTCTGTAGATTGTGACCTTGTAGCTCTGTTCAGTTCAATTCATAGCTTTGGCCAGCTCCTTTATCTGAAGCAAAATGTGCCATGCAGCATTTCACGCTGGATCGATTTTGGCATCCAGAAAGCCTCCCCTTTATTTTTTAAATCGACTAACTCACTATGTGTGATCCCTGGTCTGTCTAATCTGGTTTATAGATATTGATGTGTTTTAATTCGTAATCAGTAAAAAATAGACTTGATACTTACCTTTTGACAGATGTTGGAGGAGGGCTGCGGGAATTATTGTATTATTAGGAGTTCTCCTATTTTCTACGAAAAGGGCTAAAGAGAATGGCAATGTTTGTGTATGAATGAAGGTTTAGTTCCCACTCATATCCTCTATCAATACGCATTCAAAATTGTATAGTACACCTGTGTCATGCCGTTCTGTCTTTCATTCTTCCATTTCAAAACTAGGTGATCAATAGGTTAACACTGAGTGTTAACCTATTGATCACAGTGAGCTGTGTTCTATCCAAATGGAATAACAAACTTCTCTGTGATTGCTTAAAGACCTTTCCTAACTTTTAGGTGGGCATTCATGATTTTCTTTTTGTAAAACCTTGGTTGCTTATATTCATTCTGGCTTCTTCAAACATGCTATAACATTGGTTTAGGTTTAAAGAATTTCCCAAGAGGTAAAAAAAAAAAAAAAAGAAACACCATGTGCAACAAAGCAATGAAGTCTGATACCTCTCAGGCTGAAAATTCTATAGGTCCAGAATATCCTTGTAGAAAAATTAGGGGGTAAAGTTAAGTTAAATAATTAAATAAATAATTTGAAAGCAGGTATACCTTGTTTGAGCCAAATACTGGCTGAAAACAAGTCTTTTTCTCTTTGAATTGCCAACATACTCTTCCTCATACAAACAGACACCAAATTGATTTTAGTTTAGGGTTCTAAACCTCTTTCTGTCTATTTAAATTATTACTGTAAGTATCTTAGTAACAAAAAACTTTAAGGCTTGCTTCGGTGCACAAAGTGTAATATTCAGCATTGGCATTAGTCATTGTCAAGTGTTGGTATTTTTTGCTCTAAAGGGAAATCTAAATTTTATTAAACCTGCACAGAAACTTTTTTCATGCAAGTATAAAAATATGACTGGTGTTTGCACAAGAACAAATAAAAAGAAGTTTAGAAGGGAGCCAACATAATGCTGGAATGCTATATTTACTGATGCCTTTTATTCTGCTGTAATGTGGAAATGCGGTCCATGGTCCTGCAGCGTGTTGTGACAGAGTCGGCCAACTGTCAGATAACAAGATTACCTGCATTTGTCGGAATCTAGTACACAATCAATACTTCTATAGGAGTCAGAGCACTGAAATGACCTTAGGTCTGCTTGCCTTAAGAGTAACAATAAAGACATTTATCAAAATGGATTTTCTGCACAAATCTCAATACAATTAGGAAAAAGCAGCCCATCTAATCGCAAGAGCAGATTGATCTTTGAGAAGTGAAGCCTAAATTCCCAGACAAATACATATCCTTAAAGGGTACTATACATAACACACATATCCACCGAGTCCCTCATGTCTCAGCGATGTTATGATAGTTATGATATTCCAGCACATAGATCAGACCTTTAACAGGCAATGCTCTGTTCCTAAAGTAGAAAAATGAGTCTTTTATTGAACAGGCAGCAGCAGCTTCTCCCACTTTATCACAGCTGACAGCTTGTCGCCGCTTCATGATAAAGGATCAGCCGGCTCATGCAGGCTCACCGTGTTACCACTGACCTCCATGTTCCTCGGCCGCCTTCGCTGAGGCAGCCTGCCAGAGCAAGCCTAGACAAATGGAGGCGTCCTGCAGGTCATCGACGGACAAGGTGGAAGCAGAACACTGCGAGGAGAAAGGAGTATTTAAGATAGTGGTAAACTTTAAATAACAATTCAGCTGCCACAAGATAGACAAAAATTGTGTTCCTACAGTTTTCACTTTTTCTTCATTGGCTGACTTTTACTTCCAGAACAGATTTTTTTTTCTGTCCTATAAAAATTTAAATAAAGATCTAAGGATATAAATGTCCAGACTGGAGGACTGCCTAGACTATCTGTAAATAGACTGGGAGGCAATGTTTGGAAAATATTTCTTCGTTATGAGACTTTCAGAGTAAGGTTCATATTTTTTTCTCTGTACAGACATGACAGAGGCATATAGCTTTTATTTTAATGAAGGCATTTTTTTGTTTTTGACACCTTAAAAATGTTCTTACAAAGAAACCATACCTGTAGGATGATATCTGACCATCACATAAATCAGGCTGCTGTAGATTTCTTGATAATAAATGAAATATTACAGTAGGTCCATAGCTGTTAGATGTTCAGAAAAAACTGTGCGGTCGCCTTCAAATAAAGTCTGTTTTATGGGTTACTTGAAAATTTTGACATGTCAAGCTTTAATGCACAGCACCATGTTAGAGAATAAAAAAAAAAACAACAACAAAACATCAGCACTACACCTCCAATCAGTAATCAACAATCAAGCCTAGGTGTTCTAGGGTATGGAGAATCTAGAGAGTCATTGAAAAAGAAAGCAAACCATTACAAATTTAACATTTAAATCAGGCAATTTGAAAAACATTTTCTAATTTCCCATTTTGAATTAAATTATTAAAGAGGAATTGTAAATTGTATGTGCTATTCCCTAATTAAATACCAGAATTTAAAAACGCATTTTCAAATCTATATCTAAATACAGATTAAAAAACAAAAATTAACCAATCTGATTATGAATACCTTTTATATAAAGAGGATATTCCTTATTCCATTTCCATTCTGCAAAGGTTTGTTGCTCAGCTCAGGTTCCTGTCTCTAGAGACAGAAACACCATCATGCAAAAGTTACACCTACAGTAAGATACAGTACTTCTATTTTATGTTTACCTGACCTTAACAATTGTTTGAGATACTGTGGGTCACTGAGCACACAAAAAGGAGAAAAAAAACCCCATTTCAGAATGAATGCATGTAAAATTACAAACAACAAATAACAAATGTCTTAGCTATTCAACTATTGGTCCAAACTGACTTAATTTACTCTATTTTTCACGCAATAGGAGGAGTTGTTTACAGTGAACTGATTTATACTCTACATGAAGTCAAATCTTGCCACAGTCGTAACAAGACAAATACCTCTTCCAAGCAAACAAGTTAATGAAGGAATGTTAAGGCTGATTCTGTTTGTGCTTTATTTCTTATTAATCAGATGGAGTCTGATGTTTTTGACAGTTTGTTTTGGTTGACAGAATTTTATCCACTTGTGTAATTTTTGTTTCAGATTTTGCAGCATGGGAGGAATTTAAACAGAGTTAAGTGATTAACTGATCATGCAGTGCTCCTTTCCACACACACAAAAAATAATAATAATAATAATTCTTGTAATTCAGCTCAAGTATATACTTCATAAATAACAGTTTTGTTATCTCTGTGAACCACGTTTGGCTGACCTGCTGTGAACGGACTCTGCGGGCAATTAATTCATTAGATGTGAACCAATTTAACACAGAGCTCATTTTATCTATAATTAGAAGTCCTTTTCCGGAAACAGTCATTGAGTCCTACTGACAAATCACTTCTCTTTGTTGTCATTGAATGACAGAGATAAAAAGACAGTAAGAGGACGGGGAGAGCCTTTCAGCTGAGGATGTAACAGCCACTAGAATATGATGACTTATTTGGCTTCACTTCATTTCATCATTATGTTCTCAATATGTTTCAGGTTGCTTTAGACTTCTTATTGATAATCATCCCTTATTAATGAAATATCAGTGCTGAAGGACACCAGCTATTTGTTGATAACCAAGACTATAAATGTCACTTTGGTGTTTGGTGGTGGATTTAGTTCTAGACTTTACCTGGTCCATTTTAAAACATTAAGACATTTTGATCTAAAACATTCAATTACGGAGCGGGATACAACCGAAGATTACAATGCGTCTCGCTCCAGCGACAGCCTTAGTTATATCAGATAGGTCTAATCCAGCTTTTATTGATAAGTAGTGTGTGCTCTGCTAAACCAATCGAATGACTTACACAACCTGATAAAGCACAATATGGATACACATTTCCCACATTATTTACACCACTGCAGCCATTTTTAAGTCAAGGAGCATAAATCAAATGAGGAGGACTCCACTCAAATTCCATATAATTAAAGAGCAGTAGCAGTAAGATCCTATAAAATTCATAATCCTTACCGGCTGCTTCCTCAGTTTTTTGACATGGGCCCTCAATTCTTTGCAGCTAGTTTTCTGCACAAGTCTCTCACACAACTTGCAAGAAATTAGCAGCTGCTTTCCTGAGTGTCATTTATGCCTTCACTAATATGAGGCAAAGCAATACAGGTGTGCACACTAATAGCCCCGCCCTGGGCTGCCACCAATTATCAGGTCAGTGCAAAAATAAGAGAGTTTTGCATCTTGCATGCACATCTCCATACAGGCTCACACATGCAGGAGGGGATCAACCACGGTGTGAGTCGACTTAGATTAATTAGGCCCACTTGATGATAAGCTGACTTTTTGGTGATTTCCTAACCTATGAATGTGCCATATCAGATTAAAAAAACATTTTTAATTTCGGTAGGAAGCAGTAAATGTGGGTGGTTAACTCAATTGGTAAATCACCCAACTTGCACATAGAAGGCTCAGGGTTCAAATCCCTGCTGGGGGTGAGCTACCAGTGGGAGAGGCTTTGTTTTCACTGCAAAAAATTGAAATAATAATAAAAATTGTTTCATCTGAAAACAGTCAATGAAAACTACTGATAGAGGCAAGAGGTGCAACACATGATGTTAATGCTTAATATGTTCACCATCATTCTACTTCATTCTACTAAACCTCACACACCTGTACACAGAATAGCTGTTTTATTGGAGCAAACCGATGAGTCACTTGTGGCATCACTGTTAGCACAGAAGAAAAAGAAAAAGAAAAAGAAGGAAACCAGTACAAACTGTATAGATCTTCTCATCAGATTAACAACAGAAAGAATCTGTTAAAAAAAACTGGGAAGATATCGGTGATGGTATTTTGTATTGTAGTAGCTACTTTATTTCCATATGTAATTTCTACATCGACAGTTCAGACTGGAATTGTGATTAATTTAATATTCAGCTCACTGTAGCAATCTTTGTTACAAACCAAGAATTTTGTTATTCGTTAGTTAACATGTCTAAATAAGGATTACATTTCCTGGTGCACAGGACGCCAATGTTAGAGAAAAAAGTCTAAATATTTCTTTAAATTGCTCATTATTTGTGGGTGCAAGGACTTTATACATATTGGTTGGAAGCTGTAATTTAAAGAAGTTCTGCACATCTTACAGGTGGCTGCCTTTAATAAACACATGTTCTTTACTTTCTCGGGATTTGACTTGTGTGGTTTATAGTTTTATACACATAAAGACTGGAATTGTACAGTCCTGCTAAGTTTTTTTTCTGGAATAGTGTAACACCTGTTTAATTCTATTGCAGAGCATTTTTAATTAGTTAAATTGTTTGAAAAACATAATTTTTCAGCTTCATGCCTTTTTTTTATAGCCAATTGGAGACTATAAGTGTCCAAAAACAAATTGTATCAAGTTTTAAAACGTCTTAAAACAACAAAAGCATTTTGATTATAAATGTAAAAAATCTTAACTGTGATAGGCCTGCAGAAAAACAACCCCACAGCATTGCCTAAATCCCCTAAACTGTGTTATGGAGGGAAAACAAAATTTAGTACATATGTTCAAACATGTAGCAGCGGATAGGCGCAAACAAAACTATATCTGTTGGATCTGTGTTTAAACATGCTTGATGCTAACTCAGCTGACACAGAATATATAAGAAAAACATGACAGCACATCAGCAAAACAGAATCTATAGACCACCTTGAGTTTTCTAAATTGCTATGGACTGCACAGTTTGGCCTGAATCAGATTTGTGTTAATATTCACACGTGTAGAAGGACATAGATGGGTGAAAAGATGTTGAAGGCTGCAGCAGTAATAAATCATGATAAAGATATCTGTCGTGCATGACTCACTTAGTTTTTCATTTGAGGTGAAAGCATCAAGATCATTGCAGTTTGAGTCTCTGCCCTTGGAGAACATAACAACATTCAATAAATTATAGCAATGTTTCTTTATTCTTATTCATAAATCTTGTGAGCTTGTGTGTGTGTGTATATATAGTCTCTTAGCTTTGACACATTTTAATAAGCCACAGCAGCCTCGCAGCAAGTGACCTCTTCTTTGCTTTGTCCACATCTTGCAGCTAATTTAACTGCAGTGGTGGGTGGAGAGGAAAAGGTCACCACCACCTCGCTATAGGCTGTCCAGCTTCTCCCATGATGCCTTTGTGCTGATGTGTCACATCTGTGCAGCTTCCTGCTGCTTTGTTCTCAGGGGAAAGGCCTCCTGTTGGGTCAGTTGAACCAAACGAAGCCTTCTGAGGCAAAAGACACTTATTTACTAATGTTTTCCATTACTTTCTTGCTCACTGTGGTCTGCCTGAAGAAGAATCTCCTTTTCTATTTAAGCTCTTTCAGTAATCTATGCAGTCTCTTATGTTTATTTCAATCTGGAAAAACTCACATGAAGAGAAAAGACAATTAGGAGAAATGTATTGATACAATTACATTGTCTTTGGCGCTCAGACCTCGGGCAGGAAACATAGCGCTTAATTTTGATAGATATGCATGGACAGGAGTAAAGAATAGAGCTGTTTCCCCCCCCAGGCCTTGAAACTGGTGGTGGAGTGGAGATAGATGAAGTTGGTCAGTCTGTAGACTGCTGGTTAGTGAGACGGTATGCTAAGCTTTATGGGGAGATCCAGTAGACTGCGTGAGCTGATACTAGAGCTTCACTCAGGGACCTGGAAGATGGAAGTCCAGCTGGATAACACAGGTTGAGAGAACCTGTCCATGATGAGCAAGCATGCAGCGACAGTGGAGAGGAAAAACTCCCAGTTGGGAAGAAACCTCTAGCAGAACCAGGCTCAACATGGCGGCCTTCTGCCGGACCGGGTAAGATGAGACAGGGAACGCAGTAAGAGTCCGGGAGGAATGACACTCCTCCACCATTGTAGCTTTGGCTACAATGGTGGAGGAGGGGCTGAGGTGGGTTAAAACGGTGTCATCTGAATTAAGTCATACAGCGCATCCGCCGCCTGCACACAGGAGCAGACAAGAGCGGATCGGAAGGCTTTTAAGATGAACTTTGGATGCCAATTGGCTTTCGTTGAGGTGAGGTTCAAAGCTGATTGGCTGTGTCACAGGTGGATGGATGTTGGTGACAATGAGTTTCTTCAGTTATACTTCCACCTAGACTCAGTTTAAGACTGGAGAAAGAATGTAACAGATCAAAAACAGAAACCCAGACATTCCTCTGTAAAAACCTTTTCCTTCTGGAAGGCCCATAATTGTTCCCTGAACAAAAATAAGGGGTAGTTCCATTTAGTTTTATGTTTTATAATGAATCCTGTTGAGGTAGAACAAAATAGATTCAGGAGGTACTCTGACCACATCTTAACATCTTTGACCTTTATATTTTCTCAACTTATCTCCATTAAAAAAGCTGCTCACAATATAAAGGAAGTCCTAGCTGCTTGTATCCAATATATTTTGTCATGATGCAAAAACTGGTCAGGATAGAACTTGGATGGATCAAAATGTGAATTTATACTAGTAATGAGGTCAACTGATTAGTTTGAAAAGTAGGAAATGGCTGTCCCGGTAATCAATAAAATTAATGATCACCTTGTTTGCATAATTATTTTTTTGTGAATGTAACTGTCAGTGTTCACAGAGAGATTTATGTTCATATCACATAAAAATTTGTTAAATGATATTCTACATGACTCAGCTATCCCACAAAGTGATAGTCAGCTCAATGACTCACTCTGCAAAAAATTATAATAAATTCCATGTTTCAGGTGTAAAACCAAAATATCAAGTTAAAAGGATTTAGAGAAACGGCTCAGCAATTAAATAAATCAGAATGGCCAAAATTACAGAAAACTGCCCCTTGTCCCCTCAGAATAGGAGATCTGGAAAGAAGACGTGTTGATGCAGCTGGAAGTAAGGGAATCCCTCTTGAGAATAGGTTTTTCTGTTTGAATGGATACCAGGAAAATTTTGCATGTTCTGACAACAAAGGTTAAAGGCATGAAAGCAATGTTCATTTTAAACAGTTGGAAATGTCTTCCAAAAACTGAGTGAAAACCTTGATACCTTCCCCTATAAGCCTGTTTTATGGTTGCAATGACCCAGATGATTCAGAATTTACACAGGCATTCCCAACATGTTACTTCTCAATTAATGCTTTATTTTAGGAATGAAATAGCCTACTCCTGCAGAAAAAAAAAAAAGAAATGCAAAGTTATCATTTGTGGCAGTAATGCAGTGTCTGATACCCCAGAGAATTTAATGGCAATCAAGGATTTTTATCACATAAAGTCAATGAGATGCTGTCCAATGTCTACACATAGGCTACGTTCACTCTACCGACAGATGTGGCCCAAATCTGATTTTTTTTGGCCCTGAAATGACTCACTTGAGATTCTTTTATGACTTTATGACCAGTGGTCACATGAAGCAGGTTTAACAAATTCAGATTAAAATCTGCAACTCGAAATTGATCTAGCCAAAAGTCGGGAACTCTGAGTGTTTGGTTTCACAACGGCTGCTATGAAATAGTTTAATCAATTTTAACTAGATCCACTTAGAGTTTAGCGCGTGTGCAAGAAGTATGAAAAGTTATCAGTGGAGCACCGATTTGAGGAGTCATCATGACAACAGGCAACAGGACGTGCCTATTTCAGCCCACAGGAACTAGAGATTTTAATGCAGAAATGCAAAAGAATTAAATAAAAAGGAGAATGTGTTTAAAAGACAGAGAAACAGCACTACAGCTACAAAGGAGAGGAAGGTGGCGAAGGAGAAGATTGTTGCTCCAGTTAATGTGTAAGTTTATATGAAGTTGACAATGGCAGGCAGTTTTTACATTTATTAAAAGCAGTTCAAAGGATAAGGCTTTATTGGTAGTCTCCTAAAATGTATAAGACTATAAGTTGCTAGATTTAAACTCACAAAATATACCTCACAATATAGCTTTGCAACACTACTAACCATCTTTAACCAGAGGAACATATTTATTACAGCAGATGTAGCCCAATCTGTCCCATTACTTTGACATAGAGGGAACAGTTCATCATTTTGTTAGGAATCTTTTTTAAGAAACTATCTGTGCATAGTATAACCATCTGTGTGTAGAGACATTCAGTAATTCCAAAAGAAAGCAATCTTTTTTTCTTTTTCCGAATGAGCTGGATCTTATTAAAACTTCACCCCAAACCAGAAAAATCTTCTTCACACCCTATTCCTGTAATAAGAGCAGTAATCAATAATAATGTCTCCTCTAATCTCTCAGTTGATGTTGATCCTGATGAGAGGGAGGAGGAAACATTAGCTCCCCAATGAGGACTTTGATCAGATTAATGAGTGTGCATTACTCCAAAACTGCCTGAGTTATTAATATAAACATAATGTATAAAGCCTACAGTTGACTATAAGATGTGAGCTCATATTCAGACCTGCTCAACAAATGGTTTTGTACCCATCCAAATCTTTCAGACAGATCCAAAGGCATAAACCTTGAATGGTTGTTTGTATGGTTAAGCATCAGATATTCAAAACTGTCTTGAAATACAGTGAAGAACCGCACAACTAAAAAGTGCTGTTAGTGTGGCAGCTTTTCCTTATACTATATTGTGTAGTTTCAATAGCTGCTGACTTAAAAAAAGAGCTTGAGGTTTATTAATCAAGATCATAGCAACAACCAATTGTTTTCTTCAGTCTGAAAAAACATCAAATATTCAGGGTTCATTTACCTACAAATATGAATAAATCAAGAAGCATTTAGTTAAACATATCATCTTTTTTTATATACAGTACTACACACAATCTATTTTGATACATTTAATAATACATGTTTTCTTTCTTTCTTTCTTTCTTTCTTGCTGCTTTTTCTTTCCAGTTAAAAAGTTGAACTTTGAGTTAAAGCACAACTGAGTTTTGAAACTTTCACTTATTTTCAATGAACTGATTATTTTCTTCTAAAGTAGACATGCTGATCCAACTATAAGCCTTTTCCTAATGTGCTTAGTCACTTGCTAAACAACAGCAGGAAAAGGTCTTAAAAAGCCCCCTTATATAACTCTTGAGAACAGTGTTTGTCGGGATTTTATCCAAAGATCTGACCCACATGCAGAAAACCAAACAGAGAGACCAGGGAAAGGTTAAACAGGTTTATTGTGAGTTGGTAGAGAGGAGTCCAGTGCTGCTCTGAACACTGGCGAATCGGGACTGAAAAGTGAAGGGGAAGATTCTGTGGTTAGTTCAGGCTCACAGTTGTGTGACAAGGCCAACGAGAACCAGGCGCCAACTGGTGGTGGAGGAAACTAAACAAAACACACAACCCACACAAACTGGATTCCTAACAGTGTTGTTTGGATATATTGTTTGAATAGTCCAGTACTGTGCGCTGAACTCTGACAAACTCTGATCTTCCAGTTGTGCTTGTGCAGACATGCATCTTTGCTTGTGCGTAGCTCAGAGTCTGCGCTTTATGCTCCACTCTTACGGTTCGCTCTAGCAGTATGTTTCTTTCTGCTCTCACTACTTAATAAACTATGTGGCCGATCAGCCTCTGTCAAGCGTAAAAAATCCTTTTGTCCAACTATAAGATTTCATTTCTTCCAGCTCACAAGAGGTGATACAAAACATTCTTTAACTTCTATCAAAAGGAATCCCTAAATTATATCCAAAGTAAATCTTTAATTGCACACTGTTTATTTTTGTATAAAGAGCCATGTAAAAAGGAACATAGATCTTTGAATATTTCTCTCCCATTGTTCTCGTTTCTATCTTTTTTAAATATGATGTAAATGTTTTCTTGTATTGTCATAAAAAATTTTCTCTGTTTCCTTTCAATATGTCAACAATTTAGGTCCGGATTTTCATGGCATTACAAGGCAATTATGTAGGTTCTCTCTGTATTTTTTTTTATATCAAAACCCTGTGAATTTAAATCTACTTTGACCCCTGAGCAGTGGTAACAAAAGGGGAAATTCTCTGAAATAAAGCCATAATTGCCAAAGTAGAAAGAATTATGTTTTTGTCCTTTGATTTTTTTTGGAGCAATGAAGATTGTAATGATCTGTGTGTAATGCATAATTCATAGTAGATCGGGAAGTGTTTCGAATGGAAACCTTGTACTGTATGTCTAAAACCATTCCTTTATTGTTACCTTGCCTGTCTGCTATATTGACCAACATGATGTGTTAAACTAGATCTGCTATCTTCTATCTTTTGGGACACACTTTTCTATAAAGTAGGGCATTAATTCATAAGTTTATTTGAATTCAATAAATCCAACAGCAATGATGAGCTGCACGGCAGCATTCTATACCCAGCAATTGTAATATCTAGGCAAGAGCTGTCAGTCTGGTAAAGAATCTGGTTGTTACTTGAAATTGTAACGGTTAACTTTTTTTGCAATATAAAACTGACAAAAACTAGACTAGAACCTTTTTAAGTTTTAGTCGACTTAAACCGACTAAAACTATAACGTATAGTAATGACTAAAATGCGACTAAGACTATTAGTTTTCATCCTGAAGAATTAGACTAACACTAAATCTAAAATGGCTCTCAAAAACAACTGCTGCCAAATCTCTCCCAGACATTTTTCCTTCTGCACACATACACAAAAATACTGGTCTTATGGTCTTTCATATCCCTCACAGCCATTTCAAGAGATAACCATACCTTAAATGCTTCTTCTTCGGTTTTCATTACCACTTAGTCTTAGTTTTCTTCAGGATTACCCTCTACCAAAAATGTAACTAATGGTTGTTAAAGCATATTCAAAATATCAATATAAAAACCAGAGAATTCAATATTCATCATACAATTATTATTGCAAAGAAAATTTATAAATACTCAAAAAGCCCTTTATATGTACACTATAGCTACTTTTGAAGGTAACCTTTCAAAGTACCTTATGCTTTTCTGTGTAGACCTTTTTTTTTTTTTTACATTTGTACTCTATCCATTCAAGTCAGCATAGGTCAGGTCAGTTCATTTTCTATTTGTTCCATTATGATGTACTATCTCAATGTCAGTATTTTAATAACAAGGTTTCCCCATAGACATGATGAGGTTTCCCCTCAGACGTGATGTGGTTTGCAGAGATACCAACACAACGACAACAACACCTCTATTTATCAGGTTAGGACTAAAAGAGGAATGCCATAGAAGGCTGTGGGCTGTTAGGTAAGGCACCTTGGATATGTACAGGAGAGAGAAGCCATGCAGTGTCAAATGAAAGGATACAACTTATCTTTTAGATTCACTTTTATCTAAATGTAAAATAACACTAACTACTGTTAATGCTGACTATTGCTGCTTGCTATAACAGTGTAAAATCATTTCACAGTTGAAGATATTAGTTCTGAAATAAGCTGTGACCACTGATTGCCCTCTAACCAATCCGTGACCAACAGCCCTCTGACATTGAATTTTGGTAATTTGGACTGCCTAGAACCACAAGAAATGAGGCATTGAAAATAAAAACAGATCCAAGTATTAAGGATTATATGGACACTGTAATGTAAGTAGAACAGGGAAGGAAAAACAGGAAAAAGGAGAAAAGATGAAAGAAAGAGGAGATAAAAGAGAGACAATGATAATTTTTTTCAGTCTGCTTCATCATCTGCAAACAGTTGTAAAAAGAACAGCACAACCAATGGATATAGTATAAGAGATACAAAAAAGAGGCACCTTGATACTATTGCCTCTAGTATAAGTAGTATAATTTAATCTGACATGTATACTGTGGTAGCTGAAGATAAGAATATGGGGTTTCTGTATGGAAGTTAATCTATAAGTACCTGTAACCAAGCACCTGTAATTGTTTGTGAGAGTGCACTTGTGCAAGTAAAGTTTATCCAAAGAAAACATGCTCAATAGTGGGTGTGAAGAGCCAAAGATCTGCCCCCCCAGAGCACTGAGGCAAGCGTTGGGGAACCCAAAATCAAGGATGCCCAAAGGGATCCCCAGATCAAAGGCGCAAAGGCGGGCCAACCCAGGAAATCCTGATCTTTTCAACAGAACCTAAATGGGCCTGTATGTTTCTAAAGTTCTGGGTAATTTGGCTAACTAAAAGCTTCACTGCGCATACAGTATACCTTGACTGCATTAAGTATTTTCCATTTCTTTCTATGTAATATGATCACATATTTAAAGGGTGAAATCGTAATTAAGCTACATTTTGAAACTGTAACTTAATTACCAAATTAATTTAAAATAGTTCAATTATAGGTTTGTGATTTTTTTTTTAAGTAACTATGAACATGAGCTGGTTTATTTTCATCTGAATGAACTGAACTTTGAGCTTGTTCTTTTAAATTATGAACTGGTACAGCCTTGCCTGTAGATGTCCTTTATGCACTCTCAAAGGTACCTAAGAAGTTTTTCATTTGTATTCTGTAAGCATCCCAATGGTTGTTTGAAAGCATCCTGTCATACCTCTTATAGGTAATCCAAAAGTATTATATATTGGGTGTTTTCTTTCATGCTCCCACTGATATCCTCTAGGTACTTAAAAACCCCTCTAACTTCCCTATTCCAGTTCAGCTTCAGGTACTCTGTAGTTACCAAAGTACCAGGCTTAGTGAATGTGCTGCTATGAAACATATAACACTTGCTTTTCTCTGCATCTAATAGCGTATTGTTCCACTTTGAATTGATGCCGTCCCATGCATGTGAATGAGAAAAACCAGGTACTATCCGATGGTATAAAATTCCCGAAGCATAACCTCTAAACAACAAATAAACAGATTATACATGCAAACTGCATCTATAGTTTAAGTCTTCGGTGAGTTGAGAGAATGGAAACATTAACAGCTGCTGAAAATATCAATCCGTTGGTAGAAGCAGAGTCAGACTAACAATGAGGCAATGAGCCTTGAAGATGCTGCACACTTCACTGAAACAACAATGAGTGTTTAAAGGATCAGTGCAGGTAAAAGTGTTCTCACAGAGATGTTCAAACAGAACAAGCAATTGAGCATCATTATTTTAAAGTCTATTCCGATTATCCGTTTGTAAACAGATAGAATGCCAGTATGACTCCTTCAGGATCATGCCAAGTCATTTCAGAAATGATTAACCACAGGTAAATCATTGTTTTATGCCGGTTTATGTGAAATGCATGGTTAAGTCTAACCCTTCTGTTCATGAACTTATCAAGCCATATGATCTTTGTATACAGTCATAAAAACATAATTTTATTCCCACAGTGACTGGATGCGTCGCTCAATAAAAACTTGTAAGATAAACACTTTATAACATGTTCAAACAGAATCCCTGCCTTTGCGACCATTTTTGTTTGTGTACTGTTAATGAAAACACTTATTATGAGTAGCAGTCATGGTTCTCACTGGTCTAATACTGAAGGACAACAGAAAGCAATCAGAACCATAATGTGATCCTCACCTCTGACTTCGGTGTCACACTTTGATCATTTCACACAGTTAATGGAGCCAGTCACTCAGCAGCCCTCACAATTACAGCAGCAAATCAGATTTTTAATGGAACACCGGCTTTAATTTAACGTGCGTGCTCAGATAAACCTCCCAGCCATTTATTCTGGCTCTGCCAGACCCCTGTTATAATTGAGATGCTGAAAAGCTCCCCTGGCTGCTCTCATTCATTCCTTCAGAATGAAGGATTTTACAGGGTGTCTCCTGGGTGTCTGTATGATTCTGGACAACGATGCAGCGACACAAGACAAGAAATGAAAGGTTCTGACATTTAAGAGCTACAAACATGACCGGTTAATGATCTAGAAAACCAACCACTAAAAAACACATTTTGCCTTTTTACCAGTTTGGGAAGGTTGTATCACTACAACATAACATGGAATCTAGTTCTAGGAAGATTTCTAACGATAGAATTAAAAAAGAAAATAGAAACTCATTTGCTTGCTATGTTCTGTCAAGGAAATTGGTAATTTAATTCAGTTGAATTTAGTTTGGAACTGGTGGAAAGATGCAGTTCTGTTGATTTTAAATACAATGGCAGCTCTCTTTGTTGCAGTGTTAATTTTGTAGAATAAAATGGGCTTTATAGATTTTATCAACCATTTTAATTTAAAATGACACAAAAATGAAATAACTCCTACAGGATGACTATGACCAGTCAGCCAAAGGCAATATGGAATGGTAGGCAAAGGCAATGTGAAATGGTAGGCATTCTACAATGCCTTTGGCTGAATAGTAAGTGTGCATGACTGTCACCCAGGAGTCTGTGGGATATAATCTTGCCTTGGCCAATTTTTGCCAGTCTTTCCACATTCTGGCTTTGTGGGCTGGATCCATGTGGAATACTGGTAAACAGTACCGGTATATGGACTGATAAATGGTGGTGGCAGCCTGCTTGGAGCATGAGGACATGCTTGTGGAAAGAGTGGGAGAGATTTGATAATCTTATCCTGTCACTATGCCTTGAACTGATCATGTGTCCTGGCTACTTGCCCTTGTGCATATCCCTTTGGGCATACACACAAGGGCTTGGGTTGCGTACCTTTCCACCTTAGGAATAAAACTGTGATGAAATAATTGAGGAAGATAAAATTCAAGTGTTCAATTCAGAAAAACATTTTCTCATACTTCTATACAAAGTGTCCTATGTATACTGATGAAGATTCTCAGTCATCCAGGTCATAGTCATTCCAAAAAGGTAAAAACCAAACTACTGGACTTTGTTTTCCAAGATTGAAGACGTTTTGTTTCCCATCCAGAAAGCTTTCTCAATTGAAAATGTCTGGAGTAGCGTAGAAACTCAACACTGCTTTTTTTGGAATGTCCTATGTATACATGAATAAAGTTTTCTTTCATTTAGAGACTGGACCCAAATCTGAGATCAAATAAAAACGTTTTTGTCTTTCCACAAAGTTTTTGAGTCTGCTTATATGAATATTTTATTGTTAATGTAAAGAACATTTGTAAGGTTAGACACTGATGCTGGGCAAGAAGGCATGACCCTAGCCAAAACTAGTTCCTAAGGTTGAGGCCAGGAAGATGATGTAGGCCTGTCAGGTTTGTCACTCCGAATTGCTCATCTGTGTCTTCATAAGCCTTACTTTACACATTCCTGTATTTTGCATATACAGTAAAAAATAAAGGGACCGGCTCCAAACAGGTCTAACAGTGAACAAAAGTATCCAAGATGACTTGATATGCCCGAAAATCTATTTCACTGGAACTAAGGAACCATAAACCTCACGTTTGCTAAAATACAGTACAGCACTTTCAGTCAAACATTTCAAAGCGATAATTATTCAGTGTAGAGAAAATGTCTGTCCATATCAGGTGGTGGCGTACTTGGCATTGCATTTGGGGATTTTAGGTTAAGAATTAGTTACCCAGCTGTAGAAACCAAGTCTTTAAGCTCCTTGGAAATCATTAAGCTCTAAACACAACATCAAGATAAGTTTGCAGAACTGCAGCTTCTAATTCTCCAGCAATGTGCCACCTCTGTGCACGATTTGAAGAATTCTGTAATTTTGGGAGGTGAGTAAATAGTTTATGCTCTTAACTGTAGATTAAAAAAAATGTAACAGATATAAATTATTTCAATTCCTTCTCCCCACTTTTTGCTGATTTGCACTATAGCTCTTAATATATCTATAGCATGATTTCTTTTCTTTAAAAGATCTAAAGACAAGTAACATATCTCATCTCAGGTTTCATGGAGATTTCAGATCAAGGCAGCATTTAGACCACAAATCCAACTGTTGAATGGAGCTTTGTGTGCTGCATTTGCTGCTTTATGCTTCAGGGATCACTCCTACATATATTCACATCTTTTTTATCTCAGTTGTTTGTTTTCTGAGTACAGAACCCACATGTATGCAAAACTGAATGCTACAGATTGTCAGCATGTAGTCACAAAGAAACAATATTGATTGTTGTGGATAAAGCAATTTCTTTATTTCTGTTCTGGGTCAGAGCCGCAGGCTTCCAATGCGACGCTCGCTTCAGGAATTGCATGGTTGTGCACAAACAAGCAGAAAAATGTGTGACAAGAAAAATCTGATGTCTTCTCCTTTTTCTTTAACTCCAGACTGAAATGAAATTCCATGATCTTAGAGTTGCAAGAACAATCATTTAAAACATTGCTTTTGTTGACAGTTTCATTGATCTCTGCTGCATCAGGCAGTTTACTGACTGTCATTCTGTTTCTGTGGGAAAAAAATGCATAAGATGTTTACTTCTGTTGAGCCCAGTAAACACATCAAACATGCTCTCATCACTTCTCAGAAGATTAAAAAAGTGACATAAAAACCATCACATAGAGCTGAAAGCATCAAAAATATCCTGAGATGCTGTCTTCCCATCAGAGTGAAACACACAATAGAAACATTTCATTGTTTCCTCCACTGCCGTGAAACACAGAGAAAGGGGCTCTGCATAGAAGACTTTTCCTACTACAATCTTATACTGATTTATTTAACAATTGCTGGTTGTTACAATTGCTGGTTGTTGAGAATATTTATGATTCAAATCAGTAAATATCTGAAACTCCCAGAAGCTCAGACTTATTAGGAATCAAATAAACCCTATGATCTTAAAGTACAAGATCTCATAAATGATGTGACTTACTGGACCTGCAACAAAATAAAAATTCAGCACCTCCAGCTCATTCAAAAGAAAGTGAAAAATTCCAAAATGTTATTACCACATTTAAAGATATAGTAAATGTTTTCAGCTGAGCCTCTGATTTAATCCGCAGCATCAATAAACAGATGTGACTTGACTGAGTAAAAGAGACCAGAGGCTTATTTCCATCCTTCCATCTATCTTCTCCTGCTTACTCCATTAGTGTCGCAAGGTGTGCTGGTGCCTTTCTCCAGCTGTCAATGGGCGAGAGGCGGGGTACACCCCGGACAGCATGCCAGTCTATCGCAGGGCAACATAGAGAGACACATAGACACACAACCATGAACACACACACTCACACCTAAGGACAACTAAGAGATGTCTAGTAACCAGGAAGATGATGATGATTTAGATTGCTTTTTTACTCCTAAGTTTCAGAGAATTTGGGGAATTTACTCCTCCTCTCAAACTTAAGAATAAAAGCTTTTTAAGAACGTTCCTAAGTCTGAGAATCACTTCTATTCCTCTGAATGTTTAAGATATCTACAGAGGTAATTTGGTAGGAGTCTCCAGGTGGATGGTACTGAGGCCAGAGACAAGAACAGGGAAGTTCCTAATGATGAAGAAATTTTAGCTTTGATGACACACAGCTGATAAAATGGTATTGTTTAGACAGAGCAGGTATAATTTATGCCACAGACTTAATAATAGACGTAATCTAACCAGTAACACATACAGCAGTGCTTCACGCTGAAATTAAAAGCCATTAAGGGCTCATTAGGCCTGACGCACTTACAATCCACACAGAAAATGAGTCGCCCATCACAGTGTCTGCAGCAATAATGTTCTGTGTGGATTTTTTATTGTGGCTAGTTCCAACAGTGCATCTCAGCACAAGCTGCAAGCTGACAACACCACACCACACAAGCAAATTACAACTTTTTCAAAGCATTTTCTTGCCGTCCAAGAGCAAAAGTGATTTTTTCCAGAAATCTGTTGATAATGGTGGTACTGTATATATGAGCTAACTTACAGGATATAGATGTTTACATTTACGAACTGTCTCCACCTGTCTCGCCTTTCAGGGATTTCCCACTATTATTGATGTTGGTTGAAGTAGATGTTATAATTTTTAAGGTATGTGGTACAAACCAGAATAATAAAAGTGAACATATATTATTGGCAGGTTTTGACATTTTAAGTTAATTTAGGCATTAATAGGAGAGAGGAATGATCGTAGTCCTCTGCAGTGTTCCTTGCCAGCTCCTTGATCAGCTTCTCTGATTGGCTGATATGGCGTGTTGAGCAGCAAATTTTCACATTTACCACCTCCAGCATCTGCTGCTTGTGAAGCGTGTCATGAGGCGATGTTTCACTTGCTCAGATGCGTCAAGATGCTCTGCTCCTGCTACTCAAGAAGCACTGCAGGCCCTTCTGATGCACCTTTATATGTATCAAAAGTCTATCAACCATAGACTTTGCATGCGTTCGGTTTGAATTAATATTTCGTCCAACACTGTACTAAAAGTGTATGTTAGCTTGTGTTTGCCTTAAATTAACTCTTAAGAGTGATCCTGGTACAAATTTTTAGAAGTTTGATAAATACGGCCCAAAAGCCCAGCACCACAAAGCTGGATTAACGGTTTAGTGGGGTATCTTCAGGGTTTACACTGACTTTAACACGAAGCTGGATTCATTCTTGGCGAGCCAAGTCACCATTGTAACTTGCTTCAAACGGCAAATCTGCTCCAGGTAAGGCTAAGTCTTAGGATAGATCTGAATCCTAGAGAACGCTCCATCAACCAGTCAGTCAACTGTTTAGGAAACAATGAAATGCTCTTTCATCAAAGAGGAAATGAAATTCAGTGTTGAGGCAGGAGTGCATCTTCCAGAACCGATCCGACCCTTTGGATCACAATGATAATCAATTATATGAGCGATAAAAGTTTTCATGTGCTAGACTGGCATATATACACCAGATCCTATAACTGCGTATTGGCCATGTGACCTGCAGGAGCATGGTATTCAACATATCACAGACTGTATCTGGCAACTTCATGTACAAAGCTAGATAAAAAACAAAACAAATCAAAACAACGAACAAACTACAAGAAAGTAGACTGTAATGTTAAAGTAAAATCGAAAAATTATCATGTATACCCCTTTCTGCCTGGTAGAACAAGGAGTTGTCATGATCTTGGCACTGGTGATTGGATTATTTACTCATTCCATTTTCCTGTCTAACTCAGTTGCTTATTGCCTCTTATCTGATCCACCTGTTCTTGCCTCTATTTAAGGTGCTTGAATCCAATAATCAATGGCAGATTATTCTTGTTCTCTCTCACTAGTGGGGAGACTGTTTTGAGAGTTCCTTGTATTTCTGATTTCCTGATACTGGACTGTCTTTGGACTCCTGGCTCTCTGAGCCTGCCTTTTCCTGTTCTGATCTGTTTTTCTCAACTGGCTTTGGCCTCCTGCATGTTCTCCAGGGCTGTGCCATCTGGGACACTCTGGGCATCACACCTTGTTGGCAGCCCTCCGGCTGGATCCTACCACATTCTCTGGCTATGGATTGAACTGTTAAACCAGGTTAGTGACTCATGCCTTCATAATCATCCTTCATCAGATTATCATGGTCACTAACCTGTGTTTCCCTCATGCAAAGGTTACTGCTCTAAACACCCTAGCCACTGCAGATTTGTAGATGCGCCTTTTTTTAATAATCGTGTTTTGAAGTATTCCTATCTCTGTCTTGCCATGAATACTGGGTCCCCTGTTCTGCGCCTTGACAAGAGTATGTATAAGTGTGAAACAAAAATGCTCGTCATTACAAGAATCATATTTGAATAGGAATGACATTGATTTATTTCTGTAGATTTAAGGTTACATAATGTTTAAGGGCTGTCAGATTTTAAAAGAAGAGCAGATTTTTGACATTTGTCGCTCCTGAGTTTTGACACAAACTTTAATTCACAAACATCACGGTGATTTCACTAAGACTAATCACTTCATATATTAATATGATGCAAATGTTGCATCAGCTTCCAGCTTTATTGTAGCCCATGTATTATTGAAGCAAGAAGTCCCTCTAACCTGATGAAATTTTGATTTTGTGTTTTATTTTTATCTATTCCAAAGCCCTTTTCACGCCTAAGGAGCTACGTCCGGGGGATGAAACTAATTCTCATAGACACGATTAATATACGGCACAGTGGATGGGATGCATAGCTGTGTAAAATAACACTGAGGTGTTACTTACGTATACATTTACTCAGTAAGCAATGCTTTGCCATGCCATTTGGCTCTTTGTTGTCCATTCCGCAGATAAGTCTTAGCTGGGGAATGAAAAAAAGGGTTGGATTGTTGCAAATTTAATTAATCATTTATCAAATTTATTTAATCATTGAGTTGTCTAAAAGATCTAACTCCTCAGGTTGTTTGTCTACCCCAGGCCAATAGGTGGGTGTTTACTAGGAGGAGTTTTTTAAAAACTTATTTGTTTGTTTTTTTTCACCAGTTTTAAGCCATACTTAATATTAAAGACTTAAAATATGTACCTTTTTGAACAATTTATCTGTGACTTCTATCGTACGAATTTATGTCTTTCAAAATTTCCATATTTTAACTTTAACAAATTTACCAAGCATAACAATTTGCATTTTGGAGATGTGCATTTTAAATGTAGTATTATGCAAATGGCTGGTCAGAATCCAGAAAATGTTTTAATATAAGATGCAAAAAAATTGTAGACTGCACTTTAACCTTATTTTTTTCCCCAAATGTATTTTTTATTTTCATTTTGTTATTTTTAATTATTCATTTTAGGTAGATAGGTCAGGATACTTCTTTTGTTGCAAAATGCCCCTAATCAATAGGTAAACAATATAAATAACATGAATAAAATTATTGCCTTCAGATCAAAACAAGACAATATAATAATTTTGAATGAGGTTTTTAATAAAGACCTAAACTCAGCAGCTAATGAAGACAGACACATTTGATGTCCATGGATGAACAGCACCTGATATGCTGTTTTTTTAACTCTTTATGGCTGACATTTTCCCCTGCAGCAGGACTTCTCATCACCCAGGAAACAGAATCATTTCAGTGGAGAGAACAAGCACAACTAAAGACCCACACAGACATGTTGTGTGCAGATGACATGATAAAACACGTTATTGTGGAGTTGGATGTTCATCCTTGAGTGTCTCACTTCACCATCCTCCACGCTCCCAGGAGGTTACAGTGACATGTAGTAATGGCTCTTAAAAGGATGATGGATGAGCAGAGCACAGCTTGTCCTCAGAAACTCTCACTCTCTCTCTGTTAAACACACACACATTTAAAGGGTTCATTTTAAAGGAGATTATTACACGCAGGTTTGCTCTTATTATCACAGCAGGAACTCTATGTTAATAAATCAGCATTTATTCTGCCAAACAAAGTGGTATCAACCCAGAAAATTATGAATCGCTTTCAGAAGAAGCTGAAATTTCTTAACCTTGTTCTTCTTTTTTACATTTACTATCACTGTTCCCTGAAATCAGCAAAAAGCTCACAAAAATTTATTATTTTCTTATTTTATATATCCTAAAAAGCATGCCCCATCAGGTTGAGTGGAGGTTTTGAGGACCCAAATGCAAAGAAGAGTAGGCAGATGAGTTTGGATGGTTTAATGAAAGTCCAAGGGAAACAGAGACAAAAATCCAAAATACAAAAATACTGAAAACCAAACAAAACAAAACAAATAAAATACTTGAGGGAAGCAAGAGACTAGGAAGCAACTAAACATCTTCAACACACAAGAAACCAACCCTGAATGAAGGCTCTAGAACTCTTTTAAGCCCAGCAATATTATAAAGATTACTTTCACCTGTGTAGGCTTCCCAAGTTTTTCCACAAAGATCCTCTATAGTAAAGATGCACAACTTGCACTAACCCAGGCCACACACATGAACCCTGACATTGGCATTTGTATCACAAACGTTAATCAAGCCATTTAGCAAGAACATTTTTATTTTATTTTAAACTCAAATATTTAAAAGCATCCTAAAATATTAATAATGCCCTCATTTAGTCATTTGGTCATTATTATTTTTTTTATGTTTTTATCACCTTTCCAGCTAAAGTTTTTCCTAGAATGTGTTTTAGCTCATACATATGTTGTGAAATTTAGCAGCAAATTATGAATATATTATTAACTAGAGCTAGAAGCTGTAGTTAATTAAGATTTCATCCAAATCAAGGATAAAACCATTAATGATATATAATTAAATAATCGTAACTGAATCTGCTCAATTATCAGGTGTTATTAACAGCTTACCTTTATGGCTGAAAGGTTTGGACCTGTTAAAATCCAATATGTCTTCACCATCAGTAAATGTCAATAAACAAGGTTATAATTTGAGAATTATTCATTATTAATTACGAGGAAACAATTTGTCTCTTTCTGTTCATGTTAACTTAAAGGAAATTGGTCCAAGTCTTTTAGACAGTCGGTCGCTGCTATAAAAATAATTTAAGTAGTAAACATAAAAGTGTTTAAATGAGTTTTTGAGGTAGAATATTTATTTAATATTCAGTTTCTCATCTCAGCTGTTGTGAGGCACTTAGGGAATGCCCATCAGATAAGCAGCATAGATGATCTCTAGCAAAAACAAACAGTGACAGTGGTCTTTGTTAACAGTCACTTAATCAAGCTTCACTTAATTTAATAATTAACAATTATAAACACAATGCAAATGATATGAGTCACTGAAATGTGTTTGGAAAATAGTGATGTGTTCCTGCAGCTCCCAGGCAGCGCAGCCAGAGAGCAACTCAGCTGTCAGTGGGTCGTAACCAATCAAAACACAGAAAAGTTCAACGGACACAGTAAGTCTGGCCAGGACAGGAAGTAGGTGCTATCTTGATCGATCGAGATCTAAGATAAAAAAAAAAAAAAAACACAATGAGCAATACCATTAAGGTCCCGTCCACACGAAGCCGAACCCTGGCCTAAACGCACAAATTTTTCACCAAACCAGCCTCTCATCCACACGAAGCCGGCGTTTCGGTGGTCTGTAAACAATCTTTTTTTTATTCAGCCTTCAGAGTAGGAAGATTTTGAAACACCGTTTTCGCGTTTCCATCTTTAAGCTCTAACCGCATTTTTTTTTTTACACTCATGCGTCATAGCGTCGCCTCTAAACACGCATGCGCGACACAGTATCACAACAACAATGGCGCCGTACTGTGTTGAATGGTTGCTGCTCATGCTACTCACCCTGCTGTCGGGCTTACAACAGAATCTTCTTCTTCTGGAATATCTCCAGGAAGAACAGAGCAATATCGACGACATAGTTTAGCACCTGAATTTGACTGAACCACGAAAATGGACCCGCAGGGCAACTATGTATAAATATTAGTGCGCATGCCCAACATTTCGTCGCCTATTTTTGCTTTGGCACGACAGCGCCACTTACAGGCCTGGCATACATTTTGCAGCGTTTTCATGCATTCGTGTGGACGATCACATTTATTTTACGTCTCCATCTTTACGACAAACGTTCTGGAAAATATTAGCGTTTCGTGTTCGTTTTGACTTCGTGTGGACGGGGCCTAAGGTTATGCTGGGTTTTCAAAACAGGCTGCGTCAAAACAAACCCGTAATCTGATCCCCTCAGAAGTCGTGGTTCTGATCTGTAACAGCTATAAATGGTTAAACACCACATATCCTAAAAATTAAAAGAAGGACTTCTTGCAATTCTTGCAAGAAAAATGTAAAGGATGGTAGTAAGCATTATACACAAAGGTCTATTGTTACAGAACTGTATTCGAAATGCCAAATAAATGTTCATAACATTTTGAAAATGTCACACACCATTGTAAAAAAATTGACATTTCTAAGTTAGCCAAAATATATATTGCAGTTGTTCTGCAAATGTGAATGTGCTTTTAGAGAAAGATTAACTGCTGTATGGTGAACCATGGTGATGACAGCATCACGAATGACATAACAGCTGGTCGGAGTTACTGTGAAGATTGATGGATGTAGAACAGGGAAACTCTGGAAGATCTAAGAATTAATATGAAAAGAAATTTAAAAAGTGGTGCCAGCATTGTAATGTACAATGCTATGAGAAACTATATGGCCCCTTAATTTTTTTTTTACAGCTTCTAGTCATTCTAAAAAGATGAAGATTATCAAACTGATTTCAACCATAGAGAAATAATAAGTAAAGTAAAAAATAAAGCTTAGTTATTGCTGTTTTCAAATATTTCTACATGGAAAAAGATACCCAAAACATTGGGGCCCAATGTCTGTGCTAACGAGCAAGCAGTTTTTAAATGTGGCCTGTTTATTTTATTTTTTTTGCAGATTTGTTTAGCAACTTTTGGGGATGAAAAAAAATAAGTGGCTCGAGCTCATCGAAAAAAAAAATGATTGCAAGACATCCCTTATAATGGTATTCTGCTAGACACCAAAGGTCATAGTTCTATCAAGTTGTCAGGCATCGGAATAGCTCCACAACATGACCCTACCACCACTATGTCATGGTAGCACCACTGTAATCTCCAGAGATTCATTGCAGGTCGTCGGTCATCCATAGCTTGGAATGTGCTTTGGAGGATGGACCTCACCGCTACTTAAATAGAGCAGCACTCTGTAGATGGATTGCTCTGGCAACGGAAAAAGACTCCCGGATAAATGTTGAAACATCTAAAAAAAAAAAAAAAAACTATCAAAAGTCCAGTTTAAGCATGTTTTGTGGTTAACATGACATTGATGACAGAGAATTCACATACACACTGACTGAGTATTATTAAGCTTTAATTCCCAACATTACTTTGATCCCCAGATCAGGCTTAAAATTAATCATTACTAAAACATGCATACTAGAAATACTTGTTCATTTAGATTATTCATTGATGTTATTATAGGTGACTTCATTAAGTGTCTTTTAATGCAGTGATATCTTCTCCATTAATCTCTGCAAAGTGTACAAGTGCCTGTGATGAGAGAGGCTTTTAATTTGACTTTGCAGGGTTGTGGGTCAAATGTACTTCGACCCAAACAGTGGTATGAGTGTCAGTGTGTGTGAAAGAGGTAATTGCTGTGGGACAGGGCCAACCAGAGAACACACTTATTGATCTTCCTTAACACCTATCTGTTCAGAGCTATAGGATTCAGCAGAATCATTACTGTTGGCACTGAGCAGATATATTTTTGGTTTTACTTTTTAGAAACAAGGAATACTATGAGAAATGATAAGTATTTTTCTCCCACAAAAATCTCTTAAGTTTGATAAACACTTGGTTGATTCTAAAGAGAAATTAAAATTAAAAGGTAGACCCTGGCATTGCTAATAGCTATCATTGAATATTTCAAAATGTATCGAGTCATAGATTTTCTTATGACTACAGTTGTGGTTTTAACCTGAACAAGAAAGATAACTGAATAGTTGTGTATTATCATAACCAGTGTTTATGTTGGTTATAATTTTGTCTTTGTTTTAAAATTTTTGTCTATATTGGTTGTCGTGCGTTAAAATGATAGTTTATGTGCACTAATATTTGAATGGTTACACTTATTTGTTCTTTCCTCTATCTTTAGTTTCTTATTAGTTTTAGTCCTTTTGCTATTTGCATTTCATTTAATTCTTATAGGATCGTTCGGAATTTTCCCTTTAGTTGCATATCTTTTTGAGTCCCTCAGCTCTTCTGCCACCTCACCTGATCAACATTGCTTCTGATAAGCTCTGCTGGCTTGTTTTTTCTCCTCTTTTGCCTCATTATATAAGATTTTTTTAATTTGTTTTGTTATTTTTTTCACTTGATTCTTCTGTTTAAAATCAAATCAATGTATGTATAAAGAACTTTTATGAACAACAGCACACATAAACTAATAAATTATATTCAAACATAATAAAAAATATAAACACTGCAAAAAATTAACAGCTGTGACAAAAATAATTTCAACATTTTGTACACGATTTTAAAAACTGCTACTAAGAACCACTTAGAACAGAGAGTGACATGCAACAATTTCCACTGGGACTAAAAATCGTATATTTAGTGTAATTTTCGTTGAAGTTTAAAAAATTGAAAAACATCCAAGCTTTTTTTTTCTCAGTAAGGCTGTCAAAAAGTTGTTGAATAAAGTAAGAGCAATTTTGCTTCAATTGGAAAAAAAAATCAGTAGAGTACCATCTGCGTTTGAATGAAATGAAATATAAAATCTTCCAAAAAAGGAACCTTAAGGAAGCATGTATAAATGTATGTATGAAAAATGAGATAGGTACAAGAATGGACCCTAGAGGCACTCCTCATGTGATGGAAGATAAGGGGAAATTAATTTCTCTGATGATGAGAAACAAATAAGACCTGAACCAGTCCAGTGAAGACCCATTGTCACAACATAGATAAAATCTGGAAAGCAAAACGCTGTGGTCAACTGTATTAAAGACAGCCGTCTAAAAAGCGGAGAATAACTGAGTCTTCTACATCAGTAGATATCGGCAAGATTTTTTTTTGTGTGGTTTTGTTTTTGTTTTGTTTTTTTAGCAAAATTTGAATAATTGCATGTTTAAAAAACAGACTGGAACAAACTATTCTTTAAAAAACAAGCTGGAATAACATGTGAATAGGAAGAAGTCTTCATTTAACTAATTATTTTCTCCAACTTATTAAAGCACAAAAGCTTAAAGTGTTTAAAGACTGCAAGCTTTGCAATAAAGTGAAAGGTTTGTATAAAGGCTCAGGGATTAATGATCTAAGGTTTTGTATTTTATTGAAAACAAAAAAAATACAGCTGTAACTTTTCAAAAGTTTTAGGGGAATTCTCAAGATATGATGACGGCGGATTGTTTAGAACCGTTAATGATGGAAAAGAGAACTTGTTTTCACAATTGGCTTTCTAAGCCTTAATGTTTTGATACCTCATCAGGTTCTCTCATAACATAACAGACATTTGTAATTTATGTGTTTTCTATTTTCATTCAGCTTTTTTATACTCTTGTCTGGCAGAGCGTGTAAATGTCATTTAGACAAGGTTCTGACTTTGGTTTGAGTCTCACAGTTTATAGAGGAGCAACCATATCAAAGATCTTCTGAAATTTCTGATTTAAAAAAAAAAATGTAGGTTTTCATTTTCGTTGTCAAACCAGCAGGAGACTTTAAAACTTAATTGAAAGCACCTGTTGCCTTTTCAACAGTTAATTTATTAAAAAAAACAATGACACATTGAATGTTTAACGTCATAAATGTGGAGGAAATAAAGGTTTCAAACACAGTAGGACAGTGATCAGAAAAAAACTGCCTCACAGAACAATGTCCAGGGGGTGAGGATGTTGTTGTTTTGAACCCAACAGAGACTAACAACATTAAAGGGTCTAATAGATTAAGAACATTTTTGATCAACAGCTTGGTAGGACAGCCTGACTTCTTACTTCATTTTACTGATTAAGAACTGCAGCAGTTTATGCCTGTACTGTATATTGACTTTGATCAAAGTGCTGTAAACAATGTAAGAGTTGGTGCTAAAGGGATTTCAGATAAAAAGTAACATAGCAATACTGTGATCTTGAAGCCATTTATTTCTATTGCATGACTTGTGTGGCAGTTGCTTCTGCTGGTAAAATTTTAATATGTTTGAATTTTTACAGCAGTTTCTTGTTACCAATACAAAGCAAAGCTAAAATGAGCTTATAGATGGCTTTTCCAACCAAGTATAAAATGGATTAGCTTGAGTCTGAGCTGCTCTCTATTCTTTAATGGACACTCAACACCTGTTATATAGCTTATTAAACCCCATAAGTGCCCCAACTCTTTGCAGAGATCGTTGAAGGTTAATTTCCCAGAGGTTATTTTTAGTACCAGGAGCATCCCTCGCAGTCACAGTCACTGTTGTGACATCTGTCATTGCATTCTCCCTTTGTTCCTTTTTAGACCTCTATCATCCACAATACATTCACAAAGCCAACAGTAGTACAAATTACAAATGGTTTGGACTCCAAGCTGATACAGAATTATCCCAGTCCCTTAACTTTACTCCAGTGATCTACCCTCCCACTGTTCACTGACAGTCTAATGACACCAATGAGCCAATAATTTAATGCTCAGAAGACAGGATCCAAATTTTGTATGCAAAAAAAAAAAGTTTTCCACTTTCCTTTTTCTACTGTCTGACCTTTTACAGCAGATTGCAGTTAATTTACTGCAAAATGCCTTGCAATTTCCACTGAACTGATTCTACTTAGAAGAGGCAGTGCTTTTATATTTGAAACATTGTTTTTGTATGTCTTGTATTTCTTTTAGGTTTTTGCTGTTTGTTTCTTTTGTGTTCAGTTTAGCATTTGCATTAAAATCAATAGATACTGTATGTTCATGCTCTTCTTCCATTTGAAAATTCTGCTAATTTTTGTCATGCTGTTACTTTTGTTCTAGTCTTGCATATATGCTCTAAGCATGGCATGTATAAGTTGTTTGTTTCTGAGCTAAACATTTTTAACATGTCCAAGAAATCTGTGGCAGCCTGGTTTGACTGATAAAAAAATTGGTGTATGCTACATTGTAGACTGTAAGTGGAGATATTGTGAAAGTGTTATTTTTTAATGAATAATTTCTTCCAACACAATTGAAAAAAAGGATTATTCTTAACAACGAGGAAAGGTGTATTAGACTTTCAGTAGCTTTAATATTTTATCTATTGTTTACTCAATAGGTGTGTAAACACATATCCACCAATGCCTTAATCATTTTCATATGACTGAGCAACTATTTTTACTGCTGTATTTCTATTTTCTTGTGTAGTGACACAAATCTAATACAGGCTTTTCATAAAATGGTTCTTGAGGGACACTGTCCAACAGATTTGCAATGGCCCTGTCCCAAAACTCACTCTAAATCCCAATTCCCTCTATGGAGGGTGCACACTTAGGAGATGCACTTAAGGGTTTGAGTGAGAAGGTCTCAAGTGCACAAAATCTGGAGGGTTTGGACACTACTTGTGCCCTGCATTGTAATAGAGACATCATAAGTGACAGCACCTATTCCTGTTTTTGTAATGTTACTGCTAAAAAAATATTACTGCAGCAAAAATTACTTTTGTATTCAAACATTTACTGTAAATATTAATTATTTTGGTAAATACCCCTGAAAGAAAGTTTTTTTATTCGGCACAGGCGCTTACCTTTTTAACCCTATTTTCACAAAATAAAATTCAACAAAAATGTTGGCAGTGTACAAAACATATGTTAAATTGGGAAAGGATAAAAAAATAGACATTTGAATATATAAGAAAACATATAGGAGAATAAGTGTAACTAGATGAAAATGCAAGAAGAAAGAAAATTCAAATTAAGGCCAGTTAGAAAAAAAAATATCAAGACATTTCATAGCATATTTTCCTTACAGGTTTTTTTATGTTTTCCTTGTTTTGATATAGGACTTTTCTAGAAATTTTAAAATAAACAGCAGGTTTAACCTTTTTATTTAGAGAAATTAATGTTTGAAAATCAAAAGGACCATGTACAATCTATGAGCCAATTCAAAATTTTAAACATTATAAATTGTGATAACCAGTTGTGTAACATAAGACCAGATACTTCAGAAGATAGACATAGTAAATAAAGACAATTATTTCCTCTTTAATTTGAATAAACTGTGAGATTGACTTTTTTTATACATGGTCTTTTTTATAATAACGTAATAGAACAGGTTTTTATTATCAAGTACAGTATGTGCCATAAACATTTTAAGTTTGGAAGGTTAGGAAAATCTGATAAATTTAAAAAGAGTGATCTTAACTTATTTAATTTAAGGATACATTAGGGCTTTGAATGTTTAATTATATAGAGATTGAAAACATCAAACGTTATGTCTTATCTGTTTTGTTTGATCATCATTTTGATTACCTGGTGTTATGGTTTTGGTTTTCTCTTTGAGTTTTCATTGGTTTTATTTTCATTTTGTGTTATTCTAGCAATGTTTGATTGTATTTCAGTTCTTATGTATTTCTTGTTTGCCCTTTTATGTCAGTCTCCTTTCCCTTAGCTCCCTTCTAGATTCCTGTGCCGTCACCTGCTCCCAATCTGCTGATTATCCTTGTCTTTGTTTCTGTCTCCCATTTATACACCTCCTACCCTGTCACTGTTTGCTGGTTCCTCATTTTTGTCATCTCTTGGCTTTCATGAGAGTTTTTCCTTATGCCTGGTCTAAATCTGAGAGGGGATGTATCTCAGATAAAATTCTCTCTGAATTTATTCCACTCATGGTTTACAAAATCATTGATATAAGCATCAATTGCAGAGGAAGATCTCGCCTTCTACCTTTTGAGATCTTCACCATTCAGCAGAAGAACCAGGTAAATTCATGCTTCTTCATGCTTTCCAGTTGTATCCCAAAGTCAGCTAGGAGGTCACATGCTGCGTTGAATTTTGGGTAGTTAACTTCACCGAAGTCCGCTTTGATATACGCTTAGCTCAAATGTAGATCAAGGCTGCACAAGGAGTGGGGCCAAAGACCGCTATAGAGAATTATGAGAGACTACACACTTAAACCTTCAGTGGGAATGTGTAATTAAAGTAATCAAGGGCAGTAGTGAGGGTATTGAGACTGGGACACTGCGTCTTGGCTTCAGCCCAGCTTATGCAGGTGATTGCAGCTCAGCAAAACCCCGAGGACATCAGCCCTTGATGACCAACTTTGGAATTCTCTGATATAATAGAATTTGGTCTTCTGTGTATGTGTGTGTGTGTGTGTATATACATATATATATATATATATATATATATATATATATATATATATATTTATATAGCTATTGTACAACATACGGTATTACAAAATTGTATAGACTTCTTGTTGAGAGTAAGGAGTTGAACCTTGTAAGCTTATTAAGCTCCCGTCTAAAATCATATAATTTCCATTTTACTTCTGATCTTTTGAACCAATCGAAAATTGGACCTTCCTTTTTTTTTATATTTATGTTTGTTCTGCAACCTAAGACAAAAAACAATAATTTTACAATATCTGCATGGGGAAAACCTGGGAAATTTTTTATTTTGTAAGTCATACGCAACTCTGCTGTGTGATCCTATGCTGAAGTCTTATGTTTGGAGTGTGAACACGCCATCCTGTCTCCACCTACACACACAAACAGCCACATTTTGACCTTTTTTTAGTTGGTAGGTGTGTTTTTTACTACATACCAATCCTGTATGGAGGCGTGTCAGGTCCAGAATAATGATGTGTGCATGCTGACCCGCAGCTGAGTGGGAGCTCTCAGCAGCTGTAACTTCAGACGATAAAGCAAGAGTGGATGTCAGAGACAACACCGCAGCAGACAGGCGAGCTGTCTGGAGCCTGTGGTTATTGGCCTCATTGATCCAGACAGATGCTTTGCTGAGCTGAGGGACAAACTGCTAAATGGAGGCAGACGACTCTGCAGCACGCAGGGCGAATCGCTCCGTTGGTCTCACCTTGCTGATGTGACTCCACCCTGGAGAGATGGCAGTGATGGAGCAGCAGAAGACAACTTGATGAGATATTTCTCAAAGATCCTGACCTCATCTAAGACACTTCAGAGCTTTAAGGAGGGTCAGTCATTAAATCAGTTTAAATGACTGTCCTGCTGATCCTTACGTTACACCATTTGCATAAATGTGGTGTTCGAAAAGGATGATTTGAAAACAAACAGGAGAATATATAAAGAAGCTAAATGAGATGAAATTATGAATATATTTCTCATACATAATACAAATATTACAGAAAAGTTCTATCTAGTCATTCTGATTTACCTAACTTAAAAAAAATCAAACGTTTGTCCAATATCTATGTGAAATTCAAAATGATGAAAACCCTTAACTGAGGCTGTAACTCAAGAAAAAATACAACTTGCATGCATTCGTATTAGAGATGGTTTATTTATTGTAAAACACTTAAGGGTGGGAAACTTTAAGATTTCCATTGTTATATCAGATTATATGTATGTGAGGTTCCTTTGATTTGGTGGCAGATAGAGGACAGATTTTGTTTTGTTTTTTTAACTCCTCTACATTGTGTCATCTGGACTCTGTGCCAAACTTTATCCACATTTTTATCCATTTTTATCCACGTTTAAGAATATTTCTTAAACATTTTTTTATGATTGCTCTTTTCTTTTATTCTGAGGATGTCAGCTGGTTAGAAATTTTACCAAATGTAATCACCTGGATAAAAACAGATTTTATTGATGCTTTTGTATAGCAGTTGGAAAAGTTGTAACCCACATCTGAGACTCATATCTACATATTTTTTTATTTTTTTTTATTTTTTTTTTTTTATTGTTTGTTTTCTTATTTCTGTATTTAAAAAATATTTTCAATAAATTAGGTTTTGGTTTTATAAAACTGTTTATACGTATGAACGCTTTTAACCACAGCAAAACAAATGTACTTATTAGGTACATACATGTATTCCTGAATTAATGCTTAAACTTCAGTAATGTATTACTTGAACAACGCTCCAGTTACAATACTTCTGGTTTACATAAGGATCTTGCTGTTGCCCAAAGACCATAACAACTTCAGATACCCTATTAAAAAAAACAATTATGAAAATTACATCTGAACAAATACTGTAAAGAAATAAAGATCCTAAAACCAGGGTTCTAAAAAAAAAGTTTACGGAATCATAAGAGTATGATTTTGATTCATTTTTAGCATTTTTTTTTAGCTTTTTAAATATTCGGGGCTACTTTTAATAAACACTAAATACACAGTTTTTGTTGATTTGCTGCATCTATGCATTAATCGTTTTGCAGGTTTCACAGGGTTTAATTCGAAAACTGTGCCTGTTGACATAAATAAACTAGACAATGTTTTATTTTGAATGTGATACTTTCCCACTCATGTTTTTATAATAATATTAATAATTATTATTAATGATAATAGGTTCGCATAATAGAATTGCAAACCTTTCAGGAAGTGTACTGTACATCTATTTGAACTAGTTTTCAGCCCCTTTTCTTAAAGAGCCGATGTAATCAATGCCTGCACAAATCAAACTTTTTTTTTAGTTTAACTGCAACTCATGCCTCAACTTTTCAGGAAGAGTCGCATTGAAGCAGCAGCTTTTCTGCTGGTGAACAGTTCCCTTTAGCCCTCACACACATTGGGATCCCTGTCATTGTCTCATCAGTGGATCATGTAGTCTAAAACGAAAGCTGAATTAATCTAAGACACAGTATCGGTACAATACAAAGTACTTTTCTGGCCTCAGAAAGGAATAGATCATGAAAAGACGAACCTGTCTTGTTTAAACAGTTTTCCCCATGCAGATAATTTACTCTCACAGCTGTAAATAGATGTCAGGAAGTCAAAGTCTTAAATCAGGAGCTGATTTAACAGAAATCCTTGGTGCAGCCTTCGAACATCGGATAATGAAAGGTGAATGGCTCTACGATCCCCTGAGAGCAGTCGTCTGAAGATTACACCGTTGTAAGGAGATTTTTTATTACAGAGCAGATACGGAGCTCCATCAGCTTGTGTGATGTTCCTTACTGAAAACGAAGCCCGGAATCGACTGATTTCTTACTGACATGCAGATTTTTAAACATGAAAACATTGTGCACTTTTTAAATTTTCTTTCAGCAGAAATGTTAACTGTGACACATGGAGTTAACCGGATTGTTCATTTATATACTTCAAAACAATATTTTCTGTTTTCTTCAAAATTGTGAAAAAAATGACTGCTTTATCATTTTATCATCTGTTTTTAAGTCATATTTTCAGTAGCTTAATTAATTGAGTCACATGTTTCTATTATTTGAATTTTAACTGTTTTTTTTTTTTGTTTTTATTAAACAGATCTCCCTTTAAACTTAGGTCTTTAATGTCAAAGAGATTATCTGTATAAATAAAGGTTAATTTAAAAAAAAAGATAAAACTGGATCCTTGCTGTACATTTGACAAGTCCATGGATAGGCGGACAGAGGAAGTAAATAAAACAGCCATTGCAGTGAGCTGTTAAACAGTAGAAAAGGTCTTTGTGTTTCCCTGCTGGTCTGTGGTGTGTCTCACTTCATGTAAGGTTGAGACATCTTTCACTTTGTAGAATAAATCTTTCATTGTCCCTGAATTCCTCTTCTCTGCTGCAGTCCAACTGTCATGAACACTCTTACTGAGTATTGCATCACCTTCAGCAAATCTAATCTTCACATGAGGAAAATGTCACTTACAATTAAATTCATATGAGTTTGTTGTGAGACCCCAAACTCCTTAAACTCTCTTGGGCTAGAAATAGACTGTTGAGTCATGGACTCCAACTCTAATAAAAGAGGCTGAACAATGTCTCCTTCACTCCTCCGCTCCCTAACGTGATTATCTCAGGTGCATGTGTAGGTGGACTTGGAAACATCCTACCTGACACCTGGCTCATGTGGTGTAAGGTGACTCCAAGGTTCCTCCGTGATTCCTTGTTCCCCAGGCCATCCGTGTAATCAGACTGCCACTATTGATTAGCAAATGTACCAATCACAGGACCTGGATGTTGCGCTGGAGGAAAGCATGGTCCAATCAGGACGGCTCTTCTGGGTACCAGAGGATGTGTGGGCTTTCACAGAGACATGGGAAATAAATCCCACAATAAGATTTTACACTCATTTACAAATAGATTTAATAGTTTCGGCTGAATATGAGGACGTTGGTGTAGCTTCAGCCTACAGATTCAAAGCTGTTGAAGTTCACTGTTTCAGACAGGAGGCTGATGGATTGTTCTGCTGTTAATCAGACAATCATTAGATGCTCTGACTCGGTTCAAGGGGGGTTATTCAGCTGGAGAATTTTCAGGCATTCATAAATTTGTATTATTCTGACAGTTAATTAGATAAAATTAGTCTCTTATTTTGGGAGTAATTTATTCAGCAACATTCAACTCTTGTCTCCATCAGAGTATAATAATACCTTAGGTCTAAGTCTGAAGAACCAGTGATTTATTATTAGTCCATCCATCAATCTTCTACTATTGATCTAACCTAAGTCTTAGTGTTATTGATTAGAAATACCCAGAGTTCCATCCTCTTGGATTCCTCCTCCAGCTTATTCAGGTACCTCTAAAGTGTTTCCAGCTAATAGTGAGGGATAAATGGATCTACCCACACCTCCTCTCAGTAGCAGACAACAACTACTCCTTAAAAAAACATTCTGATTACATCTTTAGATGCTCAAACCACTTAGATTGAAAGGGCAGAGGGGGAGAGGGCATCTGAAAAGCCGAACCCTTCACATTATTCCTAAATACTAGAGTTATGCATCCCTGGTCTGCCTCTGATAAAACAGTTGCTCACTTTAGATGGGCAGATAAAAACACTTTCCAAGCTTAAATGAGTCGGAAAAAAAATAAAGAAGCTATGTGACTGATCAAATCTGATGAACTTACCTAATAAGAGGGAGTATTAGATCTGTTTTCGCATCTACCTGCTGTCCACAACGATGTTGTCCAGGTAGCTTGTGATTTTCTGCTCTAGCCTCTTTAGTTCCAAGTCTATTTAGGTCAAAGCTACCAAGTAATTAAATTTAAATGAAAATAATTTATTGGGATCAAAAAACCAAATAAAACTGTTAATTGATTTAATAGCTTTAATAATTGATCTATGTTTAAACAGTGATGTATTTATATTAATATAAACAATTTACTAATATATAAGTAAGCTTGGCCAGAATAATATTTATTTAAAATTAATAAATTTTATTCATATAGCAGTACTTTTCAACACAGATAATACAAAAATGTTTTTATTTTCTAAGGAAAACCACCTGACTGCATCGTGTTGTTGACTCTGCAGAACATGCTACTCCTCGAAGAGCATGTAGCAACAGGTGATATTGGCTTGCATTTTGCAGACTCTACAGCAATCCCTCACAATGAGAATGCATGCAGCAAGAGTACAGAGGAAAAACTACCTTTTACAGAAAGAAACCCCTAGCCTAGCAAGATGAAGAGTGAGCTGAGGGGATTAAAGGAGAGAGGAGCAGATATAGAAAAGTAACACAGAAAAACTGATCTATGGATACTTTCTATGTTATAAGAGGTAACCGTAAACTAGCTCCATAGGAGGCTCTGGCTCTGAGGCAGTTATCATGCCAGTGGATCAAAGAGAGCACAAAAAGTTAATCATAGTAAAAGCTTAGGCAATACCTGTGTCGAAGAGAGATATAAGACTAAACACTAAAAATCAGGCCCAGCGCTATCACCTATAATTCAAGGTGTTGATGGCAGTAGCCCATCAGATATTTCTCTCCATCAGGGTGTCAAAGCCAGACAGGAACAGACCATAAACATCATGGCAATTTCCTGATGCCAATTTCACTAAAGCTTTATGCACTGGATTAGGTCAATAGTACCAAACTCCAATTTTCCAACCACTTCCAGGCTTTGCTATAAAGGAAAGGAGTACATTCAGCAACTGTCCAAAGGAAAAGCTTTGTTATTTTGATGCTGTTTGCAAAAATTTGTTTCAGAAATATGCAAAAAAATTAAATTTTCCTATAGGTGAGTTTTCTGTTTTTCTATGCATTTCTACGGTGGCCTGGAGGTGCAAACCAACATTACAAAAATCCAAAATACAAAGTTCCAAAACAAATGATAATTTCGGAAGAAAATTTACATAAAACATTTTTTTTTACAAGTTCCAAAACAAATTATCAGTTCAGAAAACACATTTACATTTAAAATAAAAAAAATAAACAAAAACTTTTAAAAATTCAAAACAAATAGCATTTTAAGAAAACAAATAAAAAACATTCGAAACATTTTTACAAGTTCCAAAACAAATTATGATTTCAGGAAATCAATCGGAAAGGGTGGGTACTAACTTGTAATGTGGGTTTGCACCTCCCACCACCTACATTTTACATTTAACTCTAATATCAAAAAGCACTAAATCACTGTATGTTCATTTTGACTTTCAAGTCATTGAAAACATGAACCATCTATCAGAATAATAAAATTGATCTGATTCCTGAATTTTCGGTGCCAACATATCAGTTCATATGGTGGCAAAGTAATTTAACAAACCCTGAGAAATAGACCAATGGTAACTGACATTAACACTGTGACCTTGGGTATCCAAGCTTTTAGAGCTTAAGTCCTCATAAGGTAAAACCAAGCGACCTGTGGATGACTGAGGTTAAAGGCATACATGTCATCAATGAGCATTTCATCGTATTTGGCTTCATGCTCCTCCAGCTCATCAGCCTTTTTTTTCTGGCCAACGTCCAACTCTGCAGCAAAGTTAAAATGAAGTGTAAACTTTATTTGATCCCAGCACAGACGTAATTGAAGCTCTGAGCGCTCCGAGGCCGAGATAGCAATCAGTCGGCTCCAAAAGGTCCCGCTGGAATCCTCTGTAATCTCCGAGGAAGTCTTCTATCAGCCATAAAATCTTAATAGCTTATAAAAATCATCTATGTGACCTTCACTTTTATTTCAGAGGGGATGTTCTTGTGTTTGTTCTGCCCACTTTTAGTAAAAAAAAAAAAAATCAACCTCATGCTGATGTGCCTCAGCGGATGTGTTTCTCTTTCATCCTACAAGCAACAGAAACTTAAAAAACCTTAAAGTTTCAGAGTATTGGGCGTTCTGATGAGAAAAGTAGGCTGGCTTGTGCTTTATGAAACTGTAGATTGTCAAGATATGTGTTGATGTATGAAAGATTCAGTGGTTCTCCTTCGTGTGCTTCTAAGAAGGCCTTCAGCGGACGAGGCTCTGTGTTGAGGAAACTTTAAAGTGTCTTTGAGTAATCAAAGACTGGCTGTACTGATAATCTGAGAGTGATACAACTGGCATTATTTTAAATATAGAAAAGACTTTCAAAATGTCTCTGAGCTGCAGGGTTTCAACCAGAGTAAAATTGAAGATAAAGAAAGATTTCTTCAGCTTTTTTGGTTTAGATTTATTAAATCTGTTTCTCTCGGTGGGTGTTTGAACTCTCTTCCTTCTTTTGTTGAAAGTTTGTCTCAAGGTATTTTTTCCCTGCCTGGTTTTCACTGGCAGATGAAGGGCCTAAATTCAGAAAGGATTTCAGAGAGTGGATAAACTTTAAATAATTAAGCTCAAACACAGAATTCAAAAAACAAAAAAAGAAGAAACAGCCTTAACCAAAAGCCCAGTAGCAATCAAGACGAGATACAGGGTTTTCTGACTGGGGATTGCTGCACAGAGTTAGAGATGGGAGACAGTACAGTAAAATGGTTGGAGAGATTTGGGTCTGATCAAGGTATTCGAAGGAGACAGACTGAATTCCAAGATACTCAGATATAATCAGAAAATCATTGAAACACATCATCATCTAACACAAGCCTCGTCACACCAGAGGGGTTTAACAAAGCTGGACTCTGTGGAATCTGTCTTGCAAGGGTCTCAAAACTATACTCCAAGTTGCAAAATTTTAAATCAAAACTTAGGCAATAAAAACATCATGTTTCCCCTGCATACCCACATCAAAAGACTTTGAGGAGTCATGACAGTTTTCTAAAGATACTGCCAGACGTGGCCAAAAAAGAACTGCAGCATTCTTCTGCTCATTCTTCATTCTTGTAGCATGTGCTTGTACTTGAAAGGGTATTTTTCTTCTTTTTTTTTTTTTTTTTTTTACCTTAGTTGCAATTTTGTTTGAATTGAGCTGAATTCTGCTCACTTCTGAGTATCTATAAAATACACATTGAATATTATGCTTCGATTGATTGCATGATTGGACCATTTAATATTGACGTGTGTGATGTCACTTCTGCAGAAAACGTGTGGAAACTTTTGACCCAAAGTAAATTCAGTGAAATAGGCTAGAGGCTTATAAATGTTTCGCCACTGAAGAACTTAGCTGTCAGCCTACACATCAAACAGATATTTCTTCATCAAAGATCTTTTTTTAGTTAAACTTACAGAACTTTCTGTGATGTTAATGGTTATAATTTCCTTAACAAGTGTTTTACATTTTTTTGTCTATTGTATACATATACTGAACTGAGTGGGCAAAATGACAAAGTTATTGATTCCTTAACCTTTCCTGCCCTCTGCTTAGGATGTGACCTGATGGTCTTGCTCGGTTTAAAAAGCATTGCTAGCTAAACTGCAAAATCCACCTGTCTTCTTTGTCCCTCAGCTTGAGCTCATTTTAAGCCTCTTTTGCTTTTCTATCTGTCCCACTTTGTGTGGATTATTTACTGATGCTGTAAAAAGACTGGGCTGAAGGACAGTGGAGAGGAAAACTCCCCTTTAACTAGTACTGCGTTGATGCCATTTTTTTTACCCTGATACCAATACCCGATACCTGGCTGTGCATTATTGGCTGATACTGATGCCATCTGTTTGAAATTGATGTGTGGTTGTATATATGAAGAACTGCATACACTTGAATGTAAAATAATTGCCATCATGGCCTTGTCAAGCTGCTGCCTACTTTTGTAAAGTAGGAAAAAGACTAATAAAAAGTGAATCCAGTAGAACATTTTAGTGACTACCTGGAATGGGTGACAATAGTTGAATAAACTTTTGGCTCTCAAAAAGGTATCAGTGCTCTATTTTTTGGTACTCGCTGATACCGATACCACCATTTTAGTGCTGCATCAGAGCCCCGCCCGTTCCTGGTATCGGTATCAGTACAACACTACTTTTAAAATGAACACCATGCAACAGAACTTGGCTTAGTGTGAAACACACGATCCGCTGAGGCCGACTGGGGTTCAAGGAGACAGAAGTAGACATACAGAAAGAAGCAGACATAGAGAAGGTAACTGTTTACTAGCTCTACAGGCAGCCCCATCCAAGAAAGAAACAGGCGACCGACGAGACCCAAACCAGCTCCCATGTCAGTGGATGAAAGAGAGCACATCCAGTTAGTCACAGTCAGAGAAACAGGACTACACTGAAAAACAAGCCAAGCTCCAGTATCTATAAACAAAGGTGTTTATGGCAGAAGGATACAGTTGGTAAAATTATATTAGCAGATCTTACACTTCATTATTTTGATCAAACAATTCATAGTTTTATTTAACAAAGTATTTTTCACCCTTTAAAGCTACAGTGTGTAATTTTCAGCGACATCTAACGTCCAGACTGCAGACCGCAGCAACATGAACATCTCCCCCCCACCGCTTCTCCCCCCCAACAGTACGGCGAGCGTTACGGGACAAAATGTCTTCCACGACGTCCGCATCACCTACCTTCTCAAGTGATGAGGTTTGTTTACATAGATAATTTTACAGATAGTATTTCATTAGTCTGTGTAGGGTATAGATTTCATGTAGACTTAAGATAATAAATATACCCGTTATTTTGTCTACATCGTTGTGACATTTTGGCAATCTCGCAATCGCTAGTTTGTTGGCTCTGCGTTGCCGTAGCGCAAAGATGTCTGCCTCCATGGCTGCGAGACCCGCTCCTATGTAATTATAAATAACGAATTCTAAGGCAACACAAATATTAAGGTTAAGAGGCTGAGCTCGTAGATGATGATAAATAACATAGTTATGTATAATATATTACATTTCTGACTGTATATCCCTGTAATTATTACACACTGTAGCTTTAAAATAGGATTCCAAGTTCTGGCCAGTGTAAATCTGCATTGTTTAACTAACTTAATTACTGTAGGTATTTCACGTATGGGAAGTTACAGTATATAAGGTTAGTCAGGTTTATGAAAGCTGTTTGCTAAATGCCAACACAATAAATTTAGAATCTTTTAGAGATTTTTTTTTGTATTAATGAATTCAGATTTACAAATTTATATACACTACATTCTCATACAATGCACAAAACATCTTCCTCAATCTAGGGCTTAGAGAAGACAATAGGCCACACAAAAAATTCATAAAACGTTTACAAATGAACCAATAGACGAATACCCTCAAAATTGTGGCCAGTATTGATTATAAATACATTTGGAGGGAAGGCGGAAGTGGGTTGATTGAATTTTATGATAGGACTGATTGATGCAGTTGATCAACAATAACATTTGAAAATATGTCAAGTAAATCTCAGAAAATCTGCTAGTAAGTTAGTTTTATCAAATACTGTGAATATGTGTGAAAACTTCTGGAACTTGGAAAAAAGAGAAATTCTCTCGCTTATTGTTTTACAAAAATTAATAAATGTTTTAATCCTAGCTGACGTGAAATGGCAATGTTTATTTAGATTTAATGTCAGTTTTATTTAGAAGCAAAAGGCTCACACACAAGAACCCCAGACATATGTTTCAACTTATCACACCAGCGTTCCCATCATAATATCCTTTCTTCTTCCTTCTTGCTATGGAGAAGCATCACCGTTTTTCATTTTACAATAGGAACCCTTCATTGACAGAGTTTCCTGTTATCAATAAGCTAAATAGTTTCTTTACATGCCTCATTACTTTCATAATACCTCTTTATGACACACATTTATACACATTATAGGTTTATTCTTTGTGTAGAAATGGTGTTGAACTTTTTTCATCTTATCTGATCTACAGGCTAACACAAACATGTGATCTATCTATCTTGTCTTGATTGCTTTGTGTTTCTGTGTATCCTAAAACATAGGCCAAGAAAGCAGATTAAAAGGTATAGCTTTTAACAATTTCCAGCTTAGTCCGGCACTGACTTCATAAACTTGCATTTCAGAAAAGGATTAATACAACTTTATCACCTAAAAGGACTCAAAACACACGTTTGACCTTTTGCTCTGATTGTTATGCCTTAGATAAATGTTGGTCCGTCCCACAGTATGAGCTGGTGAAAGGTGAAAAAACTGACGATGGAGATTGAAGAGAAGACAGTGAAAGAAAATGAGACGGAAAAGCTGTTACGTTCATAAAATTGGCCTTATTACATCCGGTGGGAAATTAGTGAGCTGTTTGATGGATGGCACTTACACTTTTTATGCAGCATAAAGCACTCACTGGTCTCAGTAGGCTTCGTATGTGATGGCATCAATCAAACAGATGTTGTGTTTCAGGATTAATGTCTCGGTTAAGACCTGCAGAAGCAAACAGAACTAATCTAAACAGTTAACACCGGTGGTCATAAGGAAGGCCTTACCGAACAGAACTTCAAGGAGGTTCAAGCCCAAAGTGATCCAGGGATGGGTTCATTTCTCTGTGCACATGACGGTATCAGATGAGGGCCACCTCTATCAAAAGAACATGAATTATTAATCGTACCATATGGCTCTCCTTTCCCTTCTCAACCTTCTAATTATGTGAAAGTCAAGAAAAATCCAATTTGCTGTTCTACATTATTAAGGAACACAGAGCTGGCACGTATGTTCTAAATTGGGAAGTTTATTCCAACGCTCCAAGGTTTTTCTCTCTCCATTGATTCACTTTCATCTGTTTATGAATATACAGTGAGGCAAAAAAAGTTACAGAGCTAAAACGCTTTTGCCAAAATTATGATCACATTCTCTCTGTAGGTCTAAGTCAAGTCTTACTCATCTTTAACCAGAATTTGATCTTGACAAAGTTTCATATTACTGTGTGAAAAAAATCAATTACAAATTTTTTAAAGGTAGAAAATGATTAACAATTAGCCCTCTGACTGGGTCAAACGAGTTAGAGATGGACCGGAGGCCGGTCTGTGGGCTGTTCCCACTGCCACTATTTAAAATTGCCTTCAAAAAGCTAAGCGCCAATTTGCAAACAGTGGGAACATCAGACCCGGGTCGACCTTTGTAATGCCATTGAGCGCACACACCACACCAGTCGGGTCTGATCTAAGCAGCCAAAACAACTCTGTTTGCGCAGTGCTGGTAAGCGAAATTTAGACAGATACAAGAGCAAAACAATAAAGCACATTTACTACGCCTTGGCTTCCTCCAATGTTGCTCTCCATTGTTTTAATTTCCCTGATTTCTGTCGTACTGGTGACATCATCAACACTAACCCAGCGTGATGGTGCCACAAGACACACGGCAATGGAGTACAGAGGCCACAAAGCCTGCCAGCAGTGGATCAGAAAAGTGGGAGGGTCTCGCAGCAGTGCTTCTCGCTGAAGACAGTGGCTGTGTCCGAACGTTTGCCCCAACCCTTAAATCCCTCAATCACTATATATCAGATCAATACTAAATTATAAATACTTCAAATACCAGAACCTTAGGTACTAACATTGATTCTCAAATCCAGATTTCTATACTTTTGATACCACACTCATATTAGGTAATGCATATTAAAAAGAAAATGCACACGTTTGATGCAAGCTACTTTTTCTTCGTAATGCATCAGGACATAGTGCCAAGCACAGCATGGTGCACTGCTCACACAAACAGTCTCACATCATAAACAATGTCTATCAGTTGTCTTAGCTTCAAAAAGAGCCAAAAGTTGACCTGTGATGTTTGTGGGAAAACAGTGAGAAGTTGCTTCATCTCGACAACCTTGTCAAGCATTGGATGTTGACCACAACACAAAATGTGCAGAATTGACAATGAAAGAGGAGGAAGAGCACAGGTACCAATGCTGCTAGACAGAAGGCAGTTATAGAGTGAGAATATGTGAATCTTTAAGTAACACTAAGCCCTGTTGCGGTTGGAGATGCTAATAATCACAGAAGTGGTTATTGAATAATTTAGATTGTGAAAACTGCTGATAACTGCAACTCTGTCTATTTTCACAAATATTCCCCTACTAACATGAATCTCCTACCATTATCTGCTGGAAAAGCTGCATTCTTTAAAACTCTTCTTTCTTTCTTTTTTCAAACTAAGCAAGCAATGCAGATTTTGGCAACATGGATGTGAAACATACTATTTGCATCCCTCACCCATTTTCACAAATATTTTTACAAACATGTTTAGTTGCAACTTCCAGTGTTCATTTCATCAACCATGAAAGCCCCTTTTTCCCGTGACTATGACGAGACGATAACAAAAAAAATAGATTCCAGAAAATTAAAATATGACGAAAACAAAAAATGATTTTCGTCAACGATACTACGACAGATGAAATTTAGGATCCATTGACGAATGGACATTAAGAAATGTAATGTAATTGTTTATGATTAATTTGTAATTGTTGTAAGTGTTTCTTGAGCGTCATAGAAGATTACGCGTTGTTGCGCCGTTTGTCCGTACACGGCGCCTGTCCCACAGTGCTTCGTGCCGCTCAGTCGGTAGTAGCAGAAGGCTTATACTCATAGCTCAACTTCGCAGTCATTGCGGATACCTGTTTGCGGTTTGTTAAACAATGCCTGCATTTATGGAGCCATTTCATTTACAACACAAAGGAAAACACCGGAGGAAGGACGCCACCAAAGAGTCTGCAGCCTCAAATTGGCAGGGAAGAACACAGCGAAAATCAAGCGACATCTGAGGAGCCAACAGCTGACATATGGAAGACGGTAAGGAACGGGTAGGCCTGTAGTAGCGGGAACCGGTATGTTAGTGTGTGCATTGGTGCATGCATGTGAAGGTATATGTGTGTGCGCGGGCGCGCATGCATCTGGCTGTATGTGTGTGTGCCTTCCTGTGCCTGTGTCTGTCTGTCTCTCTGTCATGCACCCCCACCCCTGATGCCAAAGAGCAGAAAGCCCTGGAGAACTCAATGGCAAAGTGGATTGGGCGTTCTGTCCTCACTGCAGGGACCATTGAGGATGAAGACTTACTGGATATGATGAAACAAGCTGACAAAAGGTTTAATGTTTACAGTGTGATATATGTTAAAAAGAGAATCAGTGTGTGAAGTTCTATTCTGCACAGTGTTATATAAATAAAATAGAGAAAAAGAGAAGCAGTGTGTGGTGAAGTTTTATTCTGCACAGTGTGATATATATATATATATATAAAAAAGCAGTGTGTGGAGAAGTTCTATTATTTACAGTGTTGACTAAAACTAAAATTGATTTTCGTCATTTAGACTAAGACTAAAACTAAATCGGGAAGGCAATGACTAAATATGACTAAGACTAAAATGGATTTTTGTCATTGTGACTAAGACTAAATTTTAAAAAGCTGATGAAATTAACACTGGCAACTTCAGTCAAATTACAACCTATTTTCTCATTAAAATGTGACAAATTAGAGCAATGTGCGTTCCAGTGACAGGGGATGCAATTCTGGGCAAGCATAAGCTAGTCATTCAACATACTTGAGATCAGAAATGTAAAAACTTTTGTTCACAAAATCAGATACTGGAGGATGGGCCGTTAACCTTTTTTTATTTTGGTTTTGAAAACAAATTCTGAGGAAACTAGTTAATTTTTTGAATTTAAAATGTTTGGTTTTCATTTTGAAATTGAATGAACAAATGATACATGGATTTCATTAAAGAAAAAGAATCTACAAATTTTCATATAAAGATATATAACTAAGAAAATAGAACGTATCATATTAGTCTATTTATTTATTACATAAAATGGCAATTTATATGTATATATATATATATATATATATATAGGTAACACCGACGACTCCGGTACAGGTGACCGTGGGTTCGATTCCCGGCATGGACATCCAGGTGGACCCTTAGGCAAGGTCCTTTGTGCTTAGTGGCCTACCTCATGAGTAAAGCCGCAAATACAAGAGCCATACCGCCTCTGACGTCGCCCGGGTTAACAAGGTCTGCGTCA